>NC_061111.1:240544661-240565223 GCF_002878395.1 Capsicum annuum | reverse complement strand
CATACACTTGTCTCAACCTTCTCTAGCTTTCTTCTCTATTTTCATTAAAAATTATATCCTCTTGTAGTTTACTATGTACTCAAAAAGACACTAAAGAAACACATAGTTGGTGACTCTTTTGTATCAAAGAGAGAGAGTATGAGTTAATCTCAAATGCTTAACTCAAATCATGTAACATTTGACTTTCAAAAAAAAAAGCTAGTAGAATCTCTTCCAATCCAAGAGTACTAGAATACGACCAATTAAAGGTCTTAACAAGTATAAAATATCTAGTTTTATTACCTTTTTGAAGTACCGTCTTTACTGACGTTTGTTTTACTATTTCAGTAATTGCTTGTCTATCAAAGTAAGTCGATCAGCTATGCAAAAAAGAGTAATTCACCTTCCCTCTCCTTCAATTTCACATAAAAAACATAAAAATATGATTGACAACTAAAATGTTGACCGCAGTTTGAATAAATAATTTTCATGAACACCAAAGTTAAAGAATGAAATATGACTGCACGAGGACCTGTTTGGACATGAATATTTTTACTCCAAAATAAAATGTTATGATTTATTATATAGGACTGTTTATCTTGAGAAAAAAATTAAACATGAGTTACAATTTTAAAAAACCGATCGAATTTTTTTTTTCAATAAAAAAATTCTACTTTTTCTAAGGTTTATAGAACAATCTCAACTTGAAAATACTTTTTCTTTTTTTCAAATAGCAATTCCAATGTTATCTAAAAGAACTTTTACCTTCGGATTTCAATTTCTTAAAAGTCTCACCAATATTTTGTGTCTTTTGTTCTTCTTCTTCTTATTCTCTCTTACATTGATCAAAGAAATCAAATATGGAAACTTCAAATTTCATATCTCCTTCATGTCTGAATACCTACATATTTTTATCCTGCAAATCATGTTGCTCCACAAATTTTTTCCAACCGTCTTCTAATCGGTCATTGTTCAATTTCACTCGTCACTTCTTATCTACAATTGCATAGTCATATAGAATGATAAAAAAGATTATATGCAAGTCAGATATTACTTGTTATTCATACTTTTTTCTGTTTATTTTTATTTATTCACGACGATTAATAAAAATTATAGTACACCTTTTGTGAGCTTATAGAGAACCTTAGATCCACCTTAAGTTGAGAAAGTTGAAATTGATGAAATCCTCAAAAATGAAGATGGTGATATTGTAGTGGTTATTGATGGAATACAATATTAACTATCTTATGATAATTTAACAAAACAAAGCTCCTAATAAGTATTTTTCTTAAACAAAGTAAGAAAAAAAAATAGAAAAAAAAAAATAGACAGGTAAAAGTGAAAAGAAAAATAAATATGAAATTATGAATATTCTTTGTAAATTTTCTAACTTTGCTACTACTTACCAGCTCTTCTTAATGTTGCATATTCATTCTTATCCTTCTCCAGATTCTTCAAAAAGTTTTAGGAATTTTCTGCAGAATAACAAGTTGAAAGGAAAAATAGAAAATTACAGATGAAATTGTTAAACATTTTTATATTGCAGGTTTTAAAAATTTTCATTGATTTAAACTACTATATATACTTTACTCCATCTTTTACTTGTGATGTCACAATTTGCACTCTCTTCAAGAAGCATTAAATCACCCTTATTCACATTGCTTTTACAATTTAAATTTGACTATAAATATCCAAATAAGTTATTCTCATTAATTTTATCTTGAAAATCCAAATTTGACTACTAGTGTCCAAATAAATTATGCTTACACTATCAACTTTATTTTTGAAAATCTTAATTTTGACTATTAGTTTCTTAATAAATATATAGTTAATGATAAACCTAAAGAATAAAAGATGATTATTCGTTTCTTTATTTGCTAAAATTAATAATAAAAGTAGAAAAAAAGAATTGTTGCATGCATATGAACTTGTAGAATGGGGTTTTGGGTTTTAATACTCCTCTTTCAACTGTGATTAACTTATTATTATTTTTGTACAGGTTGTATTTAGTGAAAAAGACTTTGATCATGATCAAGATGAATATGAAAGTGAATAATATTGTATGATAAGATAATAGAGATTCGATATGTTTATTTAAGGAGTAATATATTTATGAAATTAAGGAAGATGTGCAAAACATTATAAAGCATGTCTAAATTGAAGAAAAATAATTATAACTTCTATATAACAACAATAATAATGTTATCAATATACCATATATAGTAAATGTCCACTTTACCATATATAATAAATACTTACTTTACCATATATTGTATATGTCTATTTATGGAAAAGTTATAAACTCCAAGGTTAGTAGTGATTTTACTTCATTGAAATGACTCTACCAAATAAGGTGAAATTATAGTTGGCAAAATAATCTCAAGGTAAGTATTGAATCTAATATAGTCAAATTCAATTTACAAAAAATATATAATTGTTATGAATTCTTAGATTTTGGTGATACTTTAAGTATTATTGCTAGTCTCTATGTAACATTGAGGAGAAAGTAGGTATGTTTAAAGTTGTAATTAAATTTTTAAATTTATGTTTTCATAAACAAAATTTCTCTACAGCAAAGACCTTAAGAATAATTATTTTCTATAACTAGTATTGTGTTCTTATATGTTAATGTTGAATTTAAGAATTATAAGTGAAGCCACTAATATATATGTTTGATTGTCAAACTGTATCCCTAGAATATGGTAAAGGGTCTTATATTAATTTATTTATATATAAATTGCATATATTTGCTGATTGGATCTAAAGTAATTGGGCTGTGATTTTATTTTTATATCATATTATATCTATTATCATTAAATTTATTTATGCCTAAATAATCACAAAGTGATTGATAAACATCTATTATTATTATAATGGTTGTGCGTTGTATGCTAAACTTAAAATTACAGTTAGCAAGTCTCCTTATTTATTTGTATTTGCTACTAGTGGCATAATTATTGTTGAATTTGTTGGATTTGAGGAAAAATAATTAATTTGGAACCATTTATGTTTTAAATTTATTCCTCAAGAACAATATTATCAAAAGGGATGATAATATGTTGGGTTCAAGTCTCATTGATTTATGCCTAAGACGTCTTTATATGGGTAAGACGTTGAGTTTGAATCTCAATGCACCATATTGATGATATTATAATGGCTAAGGCAAAATCATGGGTATTGGATGAAAAGTCATGAAATTCGACCCACTGAATATGCTTCATTCCATGAATGTGGTAGCAATATATGATAAGTCTGAAATATGACAACTTACTTCATTCTTGAGGTGTATGTGGTAGCAGTGCATAATATGTCTGAAAGAAGACAAGTGATTGAATGCACAAATATATGCGTGCAGGGACAATATGATAATGATCATCAAAAGTGGTGATATTTTCGCACGCGTATTATGATCATAAGATATGTTAGAGAAAAATTCACTAGATCATATGTATGCCTTGATTTGCTCCTGAAGTAGCAATATTTTGAAAAAGGTTCTAATCTATCAAAATTTGATAGACTTAAGGCATGATTATATTCCACTCCTGGGGAATGAGAAGTTTATTAATGCAAACATGCACTTGATTGTGATGGTATCACAACTCACCTCCGAAAGAGGCTGAATAATTGAGAAAAGTTATTTTGAAATCTACTTCTGAAGTAGTAAATCTGAAATTTATTCGTGTAATAGTAAATCTGAAATTTACTAAAGTAAAAAGTACATGTCATGGTAAACTTGGAGTTTACTAGCATAAAAGTTCATAAGTTGACATAAACGATTGCGACATCTTAAAGATGTGCCTATTAAGTATTAAAAATATATTGAAGAATTCAAAAATTCTTCATGAACTTTAATGTTGCTTGTTCTCATGATACGTTGGTTGGACCAACTAATTTGGGATTGGATCCCTTAAAATTTGAAAAATATAAAAGATGAATATGGACCCGTTCACCAGTCATGTGATCTATTAAGATGCATCGATATAAGATGATCACATGTGAGTTTATTGTCAACCTGCAGTTTGACATTTATAAAGTTGCTTGTTCAATACAATTGAGTTAAGAACATAATTTTCAGATTGTGCAATCAAGAAAGTTATCTTGATGATGATGATTTGGCATTGAATGTCTTCGATAAATAGCTAAACCATCGCTAATGAGAACAAAGCTTCATTTGTTGGTCTGAAATATGATAACAGCATACACTTGTATGCATTAGACCAATAAATTATGATTATTTCTTCCCTTTAAATTGGTTCAAGGTCGGAAACCAACTATTCCATCTAATATTTTTGATATGCGGTATATAATTAATGAATATACCATGATGCAAAAAAGATGGATTCCTCAAAGAAGATGGAGGATGTATATTATCTTTCCTAACATAAAGGGGAGACTATAAGAAGCTATGAAATATGTTAGGAATTATCATCGGATCCTCATTCAAAAGATAATTCAAGTCAAATGCCGAAAGCATCTCATATTAAGCTGTAAGTGCTCATATTTTGTGTTCCTAAAGGATAAAGTATATGCATGCGTGAAGCGTGGTAGACCAATCTATTCCAAATGAAATAATCCTTAAAAAGAATAAGGAGCAAATAATTATAATAAGAAGGAAATGTGTTATTTGAAGAGTCTACGATATAGCACTTCATAAAACCTTATGAAAGGTTCAGGTACCTGAAAATAATGAAGTGATGAGATCTCAAAATGTTATGTCACATTGTGAACCGATATAAAATGATATATCATCGACGATATATATTGGTGCAATATTGTGAAGATTACGAGGATCTGAATTCTACATTTATTTAAGCATGCTGACGTAGAAACATTATCAAGTGACATGAAAGGATACATTTTGGTAAGTGTAAAACTTACTTGATTTGAAGTCCATACACTTGAAGATGTCAGTCATCAAATGTTGGATATTATCACTTGACAAAACTTATGTGAAAAACTTTTAAGGATTCAAAATGCTTGAAGCATATAAAAGTTTCTGGGAAATTTATTTAGAATCCTTATATTGTATAAGCTTATAGCTTGAAAATTATTGAAACGCTTGAAAAGTTTTCAAAAGCAAATAGATTATTTGCTGAAATGAAAAATATACCAATTTGGATTGGTTATGAAGTATCATAGCTTAGTGCAATTGGTGAACTCATGTACCTTGCAAATACTAAAAGGCCTATAGCCTTTTCGGTTAATATGTTAGTAAGGTATATTTCTACTCCTACTAGGAGACATCGAAATGATATCAAACACATGAGCTTGTTTTATTCTAAAGATTACAGTCTCGATATTATTGGTTATCCTAATGCTGGGTATTTATTTAACCCATATAAATCTCGGTCTCAAACATACAATGTGTTCATATGTGGGGATACTGTCATATCTTAGAGATATACAAAGCAATCTATCTAGAACTTTATCAAACCATGATGAGATAATAGTTATTCATGAAGCAAGCCAAGAATGAGTATGGTTGAGATCCATGAGACATCTCATTCGAGAAAAATGTAGCGTGAAATGTGACAATGTACCCACAATTTTATACAGAAATAATGCACATGTATAACACATCTTGATGGAGGATTCATAAAAGGAGATAGAACAAAGCACACTTCATCAAAACTTTTTTACATATATGAGCTCCAAAATAATGGTGATATTAACGTTCAATGGATTCATTCAAGTGACAATGTGGTTGTTTTATTCACCAAATCTCCTTCAATTACAACTTTCAAGAAGATGGTGTACAAGATCGGGATGCAAAGGCTCAAGGATGTTCTCATTAGGGGGAGCTAATACGTGTTGTAGTCTTTTTCCCTTACGAAGTTTTGTCCCACTGGGTTTTTCTTGTAAGATTTTTAATGAGGCAGCTTATATGCATATTGTTAGAGATGCGTACTCTTTTTCCTTCATTGGATTTATTTTTTCAATGGATTTTTTTGTAATAAGGTTTTAACGAGGCACATTATCTATCAATTAGACATTCAAAGGGGAGTGTTATAAATATATCATATATAGTAAATGTCTATTTTACCATATATAGTGAATACCTACTTTCCCATATATTGTGTATGTCTAGTTATGGAAAAGTTGCGAACTCCAATGTTAGTTTTTCCTTATAAATAAAGGGGTTTTACTTCATTGTAATTCATCCCTCAAGAAAAATAAGAATTACTCTCTTTTCTCTCTCTACTCTTCTTCTTTGTTCTTTATTATTTTATAACAAATATAATATATCAGTCAAATTCATACTTCTATTCTACAAAAACTGATTTCGTTTTGATAAATCACTAAAAAATTATATAAGGAAAAAAAGTACTCTATATAAGCAAAGAAATACTCAAGATTGAAATTCAAATTTAAAAAGATAGTGTTATTAGATTTACTACAAATTGAAAGAGAATAAAAACATTTATTACAAAATTTAATCCCAAGATAGTACTCTTCTATGAATAATTTTCTCCATCACTCTATTAGAAATCATTAGTCACCACCACTATCAATCTTTGTCAACAAACAATCACTATCGTAGTCAACCACACCGTCAATCGCTACCAAACCTAATCACCTATCACCTTTATCATTATCATTATATTATTTGTCACCCCCACCACTACAATTACTACCATTATTGTGGTCAATTTCTACTACCAAAAAACTCTATCATTACAATTACCATCAATATATCGTAACCACTCTATATTTTTCAGCCATGATCACCACCGTTGTAACCACTACCACCACTTCCATTAGTGGTAGTCAATGACAACACTGTAGTTAATCTCTACTGTTAATCACCTTCATCATCACAACTACTACCATCAACAACTATCACCAAACATTCTTCAGCTACTATCATCAATATCATCAACTACTAACATCAACCAACTTCACCATGAAAACTACCACCAATTGCAACACTATCAATTGTCACCATCATGATAGTCACTACATATCACTGCAGTATTACTAGCCATTAACACCAATCATTACCACCACCGTTCATCATTACTATAATTTATCTACTATCATTAGTCATCACCACCAACCACCTCTGCCATCACAACCATCACTACATTTTCAACCACCATTATCATTGTCAAGCATCATCCACCAAGAACAACCATCACTAACTTCAAACGTCACTATTGCTAACCACTGTTATCAGTTGTTACAATACCTATCGTCTCCATAATTTTCAAATATATCCACCGCCGCTACCACCTATATTACCATTATAAGTCGCTATCATCATTGTAGCAAATCTCTAGAGATGGATTCAAGATTTTAAGCTTATGGATTTCCAATAAAATAAGTATTATACCAAAAGAAGTTAAAGATAGTCATTCCAAGGGGATTCAAACTTAGTTATAGCATATGAGAACTTCTTCAAGTTCATTTTAAACCGCTAAGACAACTAACAACTTTGCTAGTGGGTTCCTCACATATACTTTATTTATATTTAACAAATTTTTAATATAATTACATCGTATACGAAGATGTTTGGGGGTTTTCGGGAACCCCCTCCACCAATGCTAAATCTGCCTCTACAAATCCCTACCATAAAACACCTTCACCATCACATAAGACCTCTAGAAACTACCACCATCAACTACTAACATCAACCAACTTCACCATCACAAGAACCACCTCCATCTAGCACCATCACACTAGTTAAAATAATACCAACCATCCCTACCATCACAAATATCAACACCACCACCATTATTAGTTACTAACATCGATCATTACTAGTCATTAAAATCAATTATTACCACAACTACTACAAACTATCTTCACTATCACGAGAAAACATAAATGTTCATTTTTAAAAGAAAATAATGAATCTATTTTATTGAATTTATATTTTCTAATATTTAATTGCTTTTTGTTTGAATTGTATATTTATTAAGTTTACAAATAAATAAATTATAACCATTCAATGTTGAAAAATAAATAATTTTATTCATTCAATATTCAGATCTACAAATGACAACATATTCTTAATAACACAGATGTGCGTTCAAATTTTATACATCTTAAACTTAATGAAACCATGTAAGGTCTAATAACACAAGGAATAGATGATATATATCTCCTAAAATTATGGGAATAATACTAGCTATTATATATGGAAGAAAAAGTACTTTATTGAAAAAAAAACTCAAGCTTGAAATTTAATTTAGAAGAATAGGGTTGTTAGATTTACTACAAGTTGAAAAAAGAATTAAATCATATCTCTAGCAATCAAAGGATCATAAATTTCATCCCAAGAATTGATATTCATCCCTTCCCTCTACCCCCAACCCACCAATCCCACAATAGCATGTATGCACCATTGATAAAGTTAGAATGAAAATAATTAAAAGGATTTACTTACAACTCCTTGCTTGAAATCCGACTTCATGAGTTTTACAAAATGATGTTTCTCCGGAGTGATCTTCATGGTGGTCATGAAATTGAATTGTCGAGAATGAAGATGTTTCTTAGGGTCCGCCGTCAAATTGTAGGGTCAACAGATCTCTCCTAGTGTTAGCTAGAATTTTCCTATTTATAGGGTTCAAAATCAAATTTTTTTTTGTACATTTGCATTCTTCACATACATTCTCCTTGTAGTTTGCACCTTATTCTATTTTTTTATACGATATGCACCCTTATCTCTATTATTTTTACCAAATCAAAAAGATTATTTTATATTATTAATTATAAAAGTAAAAATGTGAAATCATAATAATCTTCATTTAAAAAAAAAAAGGAGTAAATAGATAATCATCACGATAAAACAATGTCAAAATTTCTTTTTTCTTTAAAAGGAAAAAACTTAAATAAATAAATAAATATAAAAATTTTAAAAAGCTTTGATAAACTTAGTTAGTTTAGCATTTAAATATTCCCATATTTTTCAATATTCACAGATAACATGGTACTCAGAACTATGGGTTTTTATGTTTTTTTTAAAAAAATTTTATATCTCAATCTAAATAATTAAATAAATTTTTAGAAAGTTTATGCAAATTTTTAAATTTAAATTCTTATGTAAATAAGAACTCAAATTAGAATATTATAAGATTTTTAGATTCTCATGTAAATAAGAACTTAAAATTAGATTAAAAAGTAAGCATCAACGAGATTACAAAATTGTAAAAGATTGCAACTTATGAAAAAGAGTATAAAAAATTAAAGTAAATAATGTGTAGGTATTATATAGCTGCAGTTAAAACTCAAGGGGAAGAGTAATATAAATTTAGGTAACTTCCCATGTGAAGATAGAATACATTTTAAAAACTACAGCTATTTTAGCATTTAGATGTATAAATATTTTTAAATTTAAAAATAACTAATAATTAATTCTTAACAAATTAACTAACTTGTCCTACAAATTAACACATGTCATTTTATAATGGTGTCACTTAAAAACTTTTTAGGTTAGACTTTCTTGAGAAAATTGAAGGAAAGGTGTCATTTAAGTTTTGAATAAAGGATTGGTCATATTGACCAACTTAAAGAGTCAAACATAATTAGGAAACTTGATTAAGTTAATTGTGGACTTGATTAGTATTTTCAAAACTTTCTACTCATTTCAAAAATACAAATCGACCCACACCCCTCTTCACTCCAAATCAACTATCTCTCCCCCCGCCTCTCTCGACAGTCTCTCTCAACTCTCTCCCAACCAACAGTTCTACAAAATTTCTCCCTTCAATCCCCTATGACAAATAGCTCGATGAGTTTCTTTTGGACATTCAACCGTCTATCGATGTGACAAGCAGTGTTCTCCAACGATAACAATTTTGAGTTCTTCGTCGTCCCATTTCTTCTTTTACAAGTAAAAAATTATGTCTTTTTAGTTATGAAAAAACAGAGGAACTTGAGACAACTTTTCTTCTAGTATTGGTTAACAATTTCAATATTTCTTGCTTAAATTTGAAATGTGGACTGAATAAAATCCTAATTTTTGGCATTGCTTCTCTACTCTTTTCAGTGTGAAATATAATTTTTTATTGTTATTGTAGTTCTTGTTGTCGAACTTTTGATTCGATTTGTTGATGATTTTTAGTCACTATGTTCTTAGTGTGTGGGTGTTGTGTTGGTGTTGCTAGGTAGATTTATTGTTTTTCTTGGTAAAAATGATGTTGCAATAGATGAATCATCTGATGCAACAAATAAATCATCTAATGCAACAGATGAAAATTTGATGTAACACAAGAAAATTTGATGCAATAATAAAAATCTGATGCAACAGATGAACAATCTAATAGATCATTCATTTGTTGCGATAGACGACTCTTCTATTTGGAAGAAACCTAAATAATATTGATCGAACAGATAACTCATTTGGCAATAGATGAGTGATATGTTACCATTTGATGCAATAGATGTAAATCTGATGCAACATATGAAAATCTTATGCAACAATAAAAATCTGATGCAACAGATAAATAATCTAACAAATCATTCATCTGTTGTGATAGACGAATCTTCTGTTAGGAAGAAATCTAAACAATATTAATCCAATAAATAACTCATTTGGCAATAGATGAGTGATCTGTTTCAACAAATGAGTGATCTATTTTTATTGTTTCCAATGGATTACTTATCCGCTGCAACAGGTTGGTATATCCTACCTGGTGCAACAAATGAGTGATCTATTTTTATTGTTTCCAATGGACTACTCATCCTTTTCAATAAGTTAGTTATATGCTACAACAGATATCCTACCTGGTGCAACATATGAGTGATCTGTTTTTATTATTTTCAACGGATTACTCATCCTCTCAATAGGTTGGTTAAATTCTGCAACAGATATCCTACCTGGTGCAACAGATGTGTGGCTTATTTTTATTATTTTCAACAGATTACTCATCCGTTACAACAGGTTGGTTATATGTTGCAACAAATATCCTACCTGGTGCAACAGATGAGTGATCTATTTTTAATATTTCTAACGAATTACTCATCTGCTGCAATAGGTTGGTTATATGCTGCAACAGATATCCTACCTAGTACAATAGATATGTGGACTATTTTTATTATTTCTACTATATTGATCATCCGCTGCAACAGGTTTGTTATATGCTACAACAGATATCCTACCTGGTGCAACAGATGTGTGGTCTGTTGGAACTGTCATTTTATTATTATACATGTTTGATTTATTGTTATCTCTTTTTAATGATGCATTAATGTCATGACCCAAGCCGAGGCCCTGGCCAGGATGAGCATACCGAACCATAAAGGATCGGGTACCCTTTTCTATCTAGCAATCATGCATAACATTCATACAATATAAAGAAATGTAGAAAATTATCGTACATAAACATGGTCATTCTCATAATTCAACTAAATAATTCAAAAAAAAATTCTTAACATTAAAATATGTCACACCCGTCTGCAAATCTCTGACAATACAAGTACCAATACATGTTTAAAACTGGGACAAGGCCCCAGTCAGACCATGAAACAAAAATAAAAATAAAATAGCAATGTCCAATAACCAAGGCTTTTCGAAATAAGGGAGGCTCACCAACTGCAAACTTCGGACAAATAATCTACTGCTTAGCGGGATCCCAGGACTGTGCCTAGGATCCTAAAATATAGGGGGATCAACACAAATGTACTGGTACAAAGAGTAATCCAATATAGCTTAGTTTTATTTAACATAAGTGAGAGCAATTTGTAAAAACAAACAAAAACATATTACAAACAATATAGGAAAAACACATAGGCATAGTTTAAAAAATTTGAAACAATTCTTTAAGAACATGATTCACTCTTTATCTTACTTCCGAACTAGATGGTACACCCTACAAGTCTAGTACCCATGGGCTATATGGGTTCTCCATTAACTCATCGGCTAAGACCCCACATCCCAATTTACCACAAGGATAGGGGTCCTACATACTATCTAGTATACTAGTGTCTCAAGGAGAAGTATACATTGGAATTAGACAATTATATCACCCGAATTGGCAAAAATCAATTTCTAGCGATGATCTCTTACTCTCAAATGCCTTTTTCGGGTAACCATCTAACTCTCTTTAAGACCATTTTTAATATTTTAAATCATGCATCTTTTTGAAAAGGGGTGGGTCTAATGTCTGAAAACTTTTTGTAGTAAAGTCTAGCCTGAGTCTATTATGGCATTTGTCTGATTTGATATCGTCATATCAAGACTTGTAAGTCATATAAGCCATACAATATCATGTTACAGTCTTTTCATTCAAAACATAATGTTTGGACCACCAAATTATTCAAACAGTACAAGAGAATTTGTATTTCAAAATACATGAAACTTATGCAAAAATTCTCTCTTTCAATTCTTAAATATGTGGTGGTCACTTTCTTTGTAGTAAACCATGCAATTCTTTCAATAAGCATCTTTAACATTAACCGAGCAGTAAAACACCTTTTCTTCAATTCAAAATCAACCTCAAATCATTTAACCATAGCAAAGAAACATTTACACCATGCTTCAAAAGGTGAAATTTATCAATACATAACATGTGAAAATAAAAAAGGGGTCATAACTAGAGAGGGAGTACAAATACTCATGCTCTCAATTCAACTTTCAAACCCCAAATGCATATATATATATATATATATATATATGAATGAAAATCAAATTTAGGGAAAGGCCTCAAGACCAAAACATTATCATCAAAAGGTTTCACAATGCATATCTGTTTCTGTGGATATAAAACCCTTCGTAATTTAATAATTTCATAACTTAATCAAAATGTTTTCAATAAACTCATATAGTTTATGAAAACCCCACTTACCTTATGATCCTTAGACGAGGAATGGAACCTTAATCTTGACACTTTTCTTGGGAAATTTTGGATTAAAAGGCTTGAATTCCTTGGATTCTTGGAGAAAAGGATTTTGGATTTTGTTCTTTGGGAAAGGAAGGGTTTTTGGTGAGTGGCTATTAAAGAGATGGGCAAATATTGCCCTTTTGGGTGATATAAATCATCCTTTGGATGTTTGGGGTTAAGGAGAAAGGACCAAAGTGCCTCTTGACCCTTAAGGAGTTGAAAACAACATAGGAATGGAACAGGCGGCGCACTCTTAGTCCAAGGAAGTAGAGCCCGCAACGTCTGCTCCAGTCCAGTGCTCTAATCCCCGTGGAGCGGGCTTATTGCGCGCCCTCACTACCACTCACAAAAATGGCTATAAATTTTTGCTCGGGTATTAGATTAAGGCAAAATTTGTATCGTTTGAAATCTGACTCAATCATCTACAATTAGGTGGGTCTTGAGATGAAAAATCCCACTTATATCAAAAGTTATATATATTTAAAGTAGATCCTTGTAGAATCGAATATCAAACCATGGACGAATTAAATATTCTTAGCTAAACTTTGCTCTAGGTGGTTTCTATGAATAATTTTCACTTCGAAAGCACTTCCCACACTTGGATAAAAATCATGATACATTAATTAAAATACAAACCATGGGATTAGAGTGTGCACACTTAGCAATGATGGTTCGATTTCTAGCTCGAAGATGTGGGGTATAACATTATCTCCCCTTGGGATCATTTGTCCCCGAATAATGGATAGGATCTTGTTGAAGATCAAAAAGTATGAAGAAAGGAGTGTAACCTTGCATTGAACATTTTTTTTTCCTCAACAAAATATGCAAAGGCATCAAATAGCTTTATGATAACCCCCTTGTGAATCGTATACGCACGAAGCGTGAGATGATAAGGATTGATATAGAGATGACCTTAAATATGATTCATGATCATCACAACATAAAGCATGAGTTTATTTGGCAATTATAGGCTTAATTTACATCGGTACAATCATTGAATGAGATTTCGTGGGAGATAGGAATAGAAGCATTTTCTACCTCATCATTCCCCACTTACAACTCTCCCATCACACATCTAACCACAAGAGTTTGAGTTCTACGATATAATACTCCTATGCGGAAGCCTAGCTCGGAGAAAAAAAAGTGGTAGCTTAAGCTAAGGGACTCCATACTCTACATCTTTTTAAGAAGATTACTTCACCTTATCACTACCATCAAACACACTCGGGTTTTAATTCTGGGAGTACTAACCACATGGTACATGGGTTTGTGTTTTCATCAATCACAACATTTAAGCCTATCATTACTATCCCCACTTCATTGATATTTCCTCTAAGACGAGCAAATTTAATCACTCTCACATAGAATTTCGCCATATATCTCCTTCTAACTATTTGACATATCAAAAGTCTATCTCCTTCTTTCCCCCTTCTCCTAAATTTTTTCTTAAGAAATCACATCAAAATTTTCACATTCAAGAGCATCACTCCCATACCTAAAATATCACTTTGCTTTCACAATCACCATCATACTAACATACAGAGGGTCATTGAGGGACTCGAGCATAAACATCATGAATGGAACTAACAATTGTCAGGTCATAACTTATACTTATTACACTACTCAAGGAGGGAAATTAGGTAAAGATACGATAGAATAGACATGAAGTGCTTCATATATGAAGTGCCTGGATCATAAGTAAAGAGTAG
The DNA here is from genome assembly GCF_002878395.1 of Capsicum annuum. NCBI lineage: Eukaryota > Viridiplantae > Streptophyta > Magnoliopsida > Solanales > Solanaceae > Capsicum > Capsicum annuum. The sequence goes on along the minus strand of NC_061111.1, from coordinate 240,550,711 downwards.
TTTGGCATAAACTAAACACAACATGATTCTTAGTACAGATCATATTGAGAAACATGGGTGTACATATCATGAGCTATATAGAATAAAGCCAAAATTTATGTAGTTAACAACTAAGACAAGGATTGTTCCATGAGTTAGCATAAACTTTTTCACTTTGGCTAAACTTGACATAAAATGAATTGGTGACATATAAAAAGCATATTTTCTTCAAACCAAGCATTATGTGAAACAAGCATTTTTATGGATCATAAGCAACATAACAAAGAGCTTGGATACTTGGAATATTGGATCACTGAGGGACATTATTGCTTCTTATTTTAAGTTCAAAACATGACATGAGTTACATGAGAGCTCAAACCTTAGACATAGGAAAGACTTGACTACATAAGACATTTGTAGATGTCTATTCAAATCGAAGTAGGAGGAGCTTGCTTGAATAGGATTGATTTATCATGATTCTTACTTGAAACTTAACACCGCAAGAAAATTCGGGAACTGCTTTAATCTATTATCTCCCCCCATGGAGCAAAGTCACACTCCTAAACTTTTGGACATAGCTTCTTATTAAATCTACAAGCACAACACTCTAACACAAGAGGGGGATATCAATATACACATGAACACAAACTCCCTTCAATAATTTTAATATAAAGATTCTAAATTCTATCTAGAACTTCCCCATCTAGGGACACTAATCGTAACTTTCTCCAACCCCCAAAGTTATTGACTTATGACTGATATTATCATGGGTATGGACATCCATGATTCTAAACACTTAACACTCCATATTCAACTCCTTAGAATACAAACATTACACCTTTAATCACATAACTCACCTTTTAACAAAATTTGTAAAACAATACCAAAGGCTCATATTGCTTACCTATATTTCCTCAAGTTCAACTTTAATGAACACTATACAACAACTCCACAGACTTAATTCTCCATACTACAAAATTCAAGAACACTGCAACACCCTGAGTCTGTACCCCAGATGCTACACGACATTAACAATCCCGAAGGACCACTAGCTAACATATGACTGGTACTTGCTGGGATCACTGAGTAATAATGACACTATAATAAAGGAATAAATACGGAAAACTACCATAAGGTTCAAATCTGGAAAAAATACTGCATACTAAAATTTGAATACTGAAAATAACTGTCTGAAAATACTCTAGTCTGATAAGCCTCTAAACTGTCTGAAATATGGAGTTGATGGGACAAGTCCCCAACTAACTCTGACTGACTGCTAAAATAACTAAAATGCTAAAGATAATCATGTCCTTAAAATATGAGGACTTACCACTACGCTTTCTACCGAAAAGCTGTACTACTAAGGATGCTCTGGGGCCGGTGTTTCTGAACCTATGATATAAGACATCATAGCGCAAAAAGCATGCATCAGTACTTTGAATATAATGGTATGCTCAGTGAGGTAGGCTGAAATGCATGGGTTCATGATGCATAAAAAATACTAACTGAATAACATGAAATGATTGAATGGGAGCGCATGCATGAGTACATAGATTGTAACTGAAATCATGATAATACTGGATACTGAGTCTGAATACTAATTTACTGATATCAGAGTTTATTGATACTATATTACCGATTATTTGGATGACCATATCAGACAGTCCTGAAGTCTATAGAACTATACTGAGTTCTAATCTGAGACTGAATCTGAAATTGAGACTGTGGGAGGTAATCATCTAACCGATATGCCCCTTTTTTAATAGATTTTGGGGCCCAACCTGTAACCCTAGATGGAAGGGTGCCAGTACCGTGCCATGGGTAAAGACAACTGAAGATATACCCTCATCTGGCAGGTACTCTAATGAGACTGGTGAAACCTTAATTGAAAGGTTAAAACACCTCATCAACCCTCAACTGGCAGGTTTAATATCTCAACCTATGCTAGCTATGTAGTTCTGGAATACAAGGATTGATTATAAGAATCACACCCTTACCTGGCAGGTGTGTCCCCATCCTTGGGTTCACTCGATGCTGAATCCTACTCCCAACTGAATAGACATTGAACTGATTTCTTAGTTCATACTAGGCTTGACTAAACTGTTACTGATTATACTGTTTGACTGAATTGGACTGAGTTCGCTGAATTTCATTGACTAATGAAATACTACTGAATCTTGCTAACTGATTGAGTTTACTGAGGATTAAACTGAATACTGAACTGGACTGGATTAGTACTGAGTTTACTGATTTTTCCTAAATTTTGAAACTGACTCAAAGTACCACTGATCATGATCTAACTGAGACTATTCTCGCAACTGACACTAGCTCTAGATATACAGCTAAATTGTTGAGTATTAAATACCCCCAGGACTCAATAGTGTAAATAGTAAAGCATAACATAAATCTTGAAGGCACAACAATGACCACATGTTCATAATTCACTTTCTAAGGCATTTAATCAAACAATTGTAAATCTTGAACTTGTACATATATAGGGATGCATGCTATCATGTCATAAGTACACTAACAATTCACATAGGCATTTCAATAAACACCTTCAAGGCATAGATTTAACATGGAAGTCATTTAGATAGTAGTTCTTTCATGAGTTCATAATTAAGATCAACAATGGATCAAATTGCAAAATTAATTCACCTAGGCATTTTGGACAAACACATGGTAGGAATTATATTATACTTGGGCATCAATAATAATTCAATACATCATGGCTACATTAATCACTTCAATTTCAAATATTTCAACCCACACGCTAACATAAATTCATAAAATTCATTAAAGACATCATCTTGGAAATCACACAACAAGATTAACATGAATACAAACAACCCATAACTTGGAAATCATAATTTAAGATTTTAAAAAGGGTTTCTTAAACTCCAAGGATGAAAGGGGCCCTTGGATGAACACTTCAAATACCTTTATGCCTGTTTTTTAGAAGATTGATGGCAGAATTCTTAAGATTTCAATCGTGAATTAAAAACTCTAATGCTTGTTCTTGAGAGAGTTTGAGAGAAAGTAAGTATATTTTGGTGCATGAGCACTTAATTTTTTATTTTTGGGTGAATAAGGGTGGGGAAATTGACCCATTTACCCCCATAACCCGTAACTAAAATTTGTTGAACTGGTTTGCCCCTCGCATCGCGACCCCTTCTTGGGTTGACTACCTATCATGATGCGACCCCTAGCTGGGTTGACTGGGCCTCGCGGCGCGGGGATATCGTAACCCCTCACTATTTTTAGCATCCAAACTTTCTCTTACGCTAGTCAGAAAAACTCGAAACTCACCCGAGATAGCCTACAAGTGACCCTGATCATGAATTAATTTGAAAATTGATAAAATAAGGTTGGGAAGGTTGTGAACTAGGATTGCCAAACTACGAAGGCTAAAATGACTCTAAGTATAAATACTTATCTGAATTGTTTTCTAAGTCAGGGACCCCTTAATAGGCTTTAAAGGACTGAGTCAAGCTTAGAATTTTGGGGAGTCTTACAATATCTCCCCGTAGGGAATATTCACCCTCGAATGAGGCTGACTAAGCTGAGATGACTGATGTATTGAACTTATTTACTGGACATGAACAATGAAACATGATTGAAACTACCAATATACTGAGTTTTCCATATTGAACATGCATATCTAAATGTAACAAATACATGACTGAATACAATTCATGAATGCATGACTGACTATGCAATGGTAACTGATACCAAGTTTTGCAAGGTAATTCTGAGTATATTTTAAGGAAAACTGTTACCTTAAACTAAGTTTGAGTTGGCAGAGAAAAGGTGAGAGTACTTGGTTTGCATATCTGCTTCTGCTTCCCAGGTATCTCCCTCAACGGACTAATTCCGCCAAAAAACTTTGACTAGAGGGACTTCTTTGTTCATCAGTCTATAAATCTGATAGTCAAGGATTTCAACTGGAACCTCTTCATTAGAGAAACTGTTCTGAACATCTATACCCTTTATTGGGACTATGGCTGCTGGGTGACCTATGCATTTCTTTAGCAAGGAGACATGAAACAGTTGATGGACTGAAGCTAGATCTAAAGGCAACTCAATCTTCTAAGCTACCTTTCTGAAATGACTGAGAATCTGGTAAGGACCGACATATCAGGGACTGAGTTTCCCCTTCTTGCTAAACCCGTTCCCACCTTTCATAGGAGAGATTTTCAAATACATATATTCACCAATCTCAAACTCTAGATCCTTTCTGCGCATATCTGCATATGATTTTTGTTGGCTCTGAGCTGTCTTAAGCCTTTATCTGATCAACTGAACTTTTTTTAAGGCATCAAATACTAGGTCAGGCCCTATCACTGTGACCTCACCCACTTTGAACCAACCAATGGGATATCTACATCTCCTCCCATAAAGCATCTCAAATGGAGCTATCTGAATGCTAGAATGATAGCTGTTGTTATATGTGAACTCAATCAAAGGCAAGTGGTCATCCCAACTACCTTTAAAATCAATTGTACATGCTCGCAGCATATCTTCTAAAGTCTGGATAGTCCTTTCTGCTGGACTATCTGTCTGAGGATAAAAAGTAGTACTGAGGTAAACTCGGGTACCAAGACCCTTTTGGAATGCCTTCTAGAAATAAGAGGTAAACTGGGTACCTCTATCTGAGACAATGGACAACGGAACACCGTGCAATCTGACTAACTGTCTGATATAGAGTTTGGCGTAATACTCGGCTGAATAAGAGGTATGGACTGGTAGGAAATAAGTTGATTTGGTTATCCTGTCTATAATGACCCAGACTGAATTATGCTAATGACGAGTATGAGGCAAACCCGTCACAAAATCCATGTTCACTTCTTCCCACTTCCAAGTAGGAATGCTAAACTCCTGCATGGACCTACTAGGTTTTTATGCTCAATCTTAACCTACTGACATATAGATCACCTAGCTAAAAACACTACAATATCCCTCTTCATCCCACTCCACCAATAAATTTCCTGCAAATTATGGTACATCTTCATGGCCCCTAGATGAATAGAGTAACGTGTACCATGCGCCTCTACAAGAATTTTCTGCCTCAACTCATCTACACTCAGAACACACAGATGACCTTAATAACGTAATACACCATCTCCCTCTTAGGAGAAACATCTACCTTCTGATCATTAACTGACTCTTTCAACTTAACTAAACTAGGATTCTATCCTGCTTTTCCTTTACTTCGGAAACTAGAGATGATTCTGAACTATTCTGAACCCACATACTACCTTCTGCTGATCGACTAAGTGGACACCTAGTAGGGTAAGCTAATGGAATTCATGAGATAACTTCTTCTTACTGTCCTCAACACTACCCATAGATAGCCTACTGAGAGCATCAGCTAATACATTGGCCTTGCCTGGATGGTATAGTACACTTATATCATAATTTTTCAACAACTCCAACCATGTTCTCTGATTGAGTTTTAGATCTTTCTGGGAGAACACATACTGTAAGCTCTTATGGTCTGTGAACACATCAACGTGCACCCCATACAAGTAATGCCTCCAAATCTTTAAGGCAAAAACTACAACTGCTAACCCAAGATCATGAGTAGGATAGTTTTTCTCGTGGGGTTTAGGCTGTCTGGAGGCATAGGCTATGACCTTACCTCTTTACATGAGGACACAACCCAAACTTACTCTAGATGCATTACCGTACATAACAAAGCCATCAAAACCATCTAGTAGGGTTAAAATTAGAGCTGTAGTGAGTTAAGTCTTCAACTCCTAAAAACTCTTCTCACAAGAATCTAACCACGGGAATTTGACCTTCTTCTGAGTCAATCTGGACATAGGGGTTTCAATAGATGAAAATCCCTTAAAAAACATTGGTAATTGCCAGCCAAACCCAAGAAACTCCTTATATTTGATGGAGAGATGGGTCTGGGCCAGTTTTTCACTTCTTCGATCTTTTGGGCATCAACTCTAATGCCATCAACAGAAACTATATGGCCGAGGAAAGCTACTGACCTTAGACAAAATTCGCACTTATTGAATTGGATGAATAGCTGATGGTTTCTAAGAGTCTAAAATACTATT
>NC_061111.1:240463091-240541661 GCF_002878395.1 Capsicum annuum | reverse complement strand
AGCTAGCACCCTGAAGTTGGTCAAATAAGTCATTAATTCTGGGAAGTGGATATTTTTTCTTAACCGTAACTTTGTTTAACTAACGGTAGTAAATGCACATTCTGAGAGAACCATCTTTGTTTTGCACGAATAGAACTGTTGTTCCCCACGGGGATATACTGGGTCTGATGAATCCCTTATCTCATAGATCCTTTAACTACTCTTTCGATTCTCTGAGTTCTACTGGAACAATTCTGTATAGTGGAATAGAGATGGGATGAGTATCTAGAAAGAGATCGATTTCGAAATCAATTTCCCTTTCGAGAGGTACTCTGGGAAGATCTTTGGGAAATACCTCTGGGAATTCGCAAGCTAATGACATTGATTCAAGATTAGGGGTTTCTAATCTGGAGTCCTAGACTCGGACAAGATTGTAGACACACCCCTTAGATATCATTTTTTTAGCCCAAAGGTAAGAAATAAGTTGATCCCTACTACCCTTCCACTTTAGGATGGGTTTATTCTGAAACTGAAACTGGACAATTCTGTTTCTGCAATCGACTGAGGAATAGCAGGAATGAAGTCAATTAATGCCAAGAATGACATCAAAATCAGTCATCTCTAATTTGATTAAGTCTGCTGAAGTGACTTTCTGAGATACAACAACCGGATAATTTCTATATACCCGCCGGGCTATGATGGATTTACCCACTGGGGAAGAACTGAGAAAGGCTTTGCTAGGATTTTGGGACTGAATCCGAAATCAACTGCTTTATATGGAGTAACAAAAGACAAAGAAGCTCGTGGATCTAGGAAAGCATAAATATGGAAATGATAAGCTTGTAATGTACCAGTGACCATATCTAGAGAATTTTTCTGATCCTGTCGGGACTAAAGAGCATAGAGTCTGTTTGGGCGCTGCCCACTGGTGGCACTGGAAAAGGCACCCGATTAATTCAGGCAACCGAACTGAGCTATAGGACAGTTATGCTAACCCTGGGAACCTGACTGGGGACAACCTCTAACTCTGTGGCCTGGCTTACCAGATCTAAAACATACATCACTTCTTACTCTTCAGATACCCTAATGGTTTTTGCCATACTGCTGGCAAGAGGATTCATTCGAGCACTGCTAACACTACCCTAAGGTTTAGGGCCTGATGCCCTATCTCTGTTGCCATCTCTAAATTTTAGCATTAGTGCACTAGTTGAGGACGGGGTTGGAACTTAATATTTCAGGCAAAAATTAGAATGATTCCCACCCTCTGACTTAGGCTGATCAAAGTTAAAACTACTTGTTCTAGCCATCTTGTTCTACTTCTCTCTCTCTCCTTATTCTTCTGCTCTTTAATTCATTAAGCATGGACCACCAGTCTATACAAGTCCATCTCACTAATCAGCATCTCGATTCTGCATTCCTTAACCACAATATCATTCACCCCAGACACAAACTTTCTTATCTTAGACCTGTTATCTGCTACCACATGAGGAGCATATCTATCTAATTGAGTAAACTTTAGAGAATACTCCTTCACCGTCATATTTCCCTGCTTCAAATGGATAAATTATAGAACCTTTACTTCCCTTAACTCCTATAGAAAGAACCTATCCAAAAAACAGTGGCAAACTCTTCCCATTCTATGGGCCCTGCATTTACGACCCTTTCTTCTTTCTACTATTTGACCCACGAGTGAGAAATATCTTACAACTGATATGCAACTAGCTCAGCACTCTCACTAGCCATCACCCCCATAATATCAGCAACTTTCTGCACCTGATCAATAAATTCCTGAGGGTCCTCATCTAACTTAGACCTGGTGAAAGATGGAGGGTTCATTTTGGTGAAATCCCAAATCTTGGTAGTCACTGTATTGGCCACTGGGTTGGCCATAACAATAGCTGGGCACTCATTCTAGGCTACTACAACATGATCTGGGGTAGTGAAAGCTGTTCTGAACTTAGCATGGAAGATATGTTTGTCCAAAGGATCTTGCTAAATGGGTTGGGGTTCTGGCTGGTCTCCCGTTCCTCTTTTCTTAGTTCTTTTGGGAGGCATGATTTGTAAACAAAAGAGAATCTTGGATAAGATAGAGAGTTTAACTGGAGCTCATGCTCACTCGCATGATATGAATATTAAAAGAAGGGAAACTATTCCTAAAAGATCTCGTAGCCTCCTGTCCATAAATGTGGCGCGCTATACACCCATGTACAAGACTTTACTAGATGCGGCTTCCAGACTTCCTAGGACTCTATTGAACCTGGCTCCGATACTAAGATTGTAATGCCCCGAGTCTGTACCCCGAATGCTACACGGTGCTAACAATCCCAAAGGATATTAGCTAACCTATGACTAGTACCTGCTATGAGCACAGAGTAATAATGACACTATAATAAAGAAATAAATGTGAAAAACTATCATAAAGTTCAAATCTTGAAACAATACTGCATACTGAAATGTGAATACTAAAAACAACTGTCTGAAACTTCTCTAGTCTGATAAGCCTATAAATTGTCTGAAATATGGAGTTGATAGGATAAGTCCCCAACTAACTCCGACTGACTGCTGAAATAACTGAAATGCTAAAAATAATCATGTCCTCAAAATATGAGAACTCATCACTATGTTGTCTGCTAAGAAGCTGTACTACTGAGGATGCTCTAGGGCCCATGCATCTTAACCTATAATATAAGACATCATAGTGCAAAAAGCATGTTTTAGTACTTTGAATGTACTGGTACGCTCAGTGATGTAGGCTGAAATGCATGGGTTCATGATGCATGAACAATACTAACTGAATAACATGAATATGACTAAATGGGAGTGCATGCATAAATACATAAACTATAACTGAAATCGTGATGATACTGGATACTGAGTATGAATACTAACTTATTGATATCAAAGTTTATTGATACTGTATTACCAATTATCTGGATGAATGTATCTGACAGTCCTAAAGTCTATAGAACTATACTGAGTTCTAATCTGAGACTAAATTTGAAACTGAACCTGTGGGAGGTAATTATCTAACTGATGTGCCCCTTTTCAAAATAGATTTTGGGGCCCAACCTATAACATAAGTTGGAAGGGTGCCAGTACTGTGCCACGGGTAAAGACAACTGAAGATATACCCTCATCTGGTAGGTACTCTAATGAGAACAATGGAACCCTCAACTGACAAGTTAAAACACCAAATCAACCCTCGAGTGGCAAGTTTGATGTCTCAACCTATGCTGGCTACGTAGTTCTAGAATGCAAAGATTGCTTCTAAGAATCACACCCTCAACTGGCAGGTGATTTCCCATCCTTGGGTTCACTTGGTGTTGAATTCTAATCCCAACTAAATAGACACTGAACTGATTTCCTAGTTCATACTAGGCTTGACTGAACTATTACTGATTATACTGTTTGACTAAGTTTGCTGAATTTTGTTGGCTAATGAAACACTACTAAATCTTGTTAACTAACTGAGTTTACTTAGGACTGAACTGAGTACTGAACTGGACTAGATTAGTACTGAGTTTATTGAGTTTTCCTAAATTCTGAAACTGACTAAAAGTACCATTAATCGTGACCTGACTGAGACTATTCCCATAACTGACACTGGCTCTAGGTATACAACTAAATTTTTAGGTACTAAATACCCCCAGGACTCGATAGCGTAAAGAGTAAAGCGTAAAATAAATCTTGAAAACATAACAATGGCCACATGTTCATAATTCATTTCTAAGGCATTTCATCAAACACTTGTAAATTTTAAACTTGTACATGTATAAAGATACATGCTATCATGTCATAAGTACACTAACAATTACATAGGTATTTCAACAAATACCTTTAAAATGATGCTTTTAGATTTATTATCAGTAACTTCAGAAGTCACACAAGGGGCTTGAGAGGAGCTGCTAGTATGTTATAAGTTCCTAAAGTTGAAAGCTATTTCCTCATCCTTATGAGTTGTTCAATTAAGATAGAGTCATATATGTATTTAGATTCCTCATTAACCCTTCAATAGAGATTGTGCTCATGAGAGGAGATAGTGTAAACCTATATTGTTAAATAGAGTTTGCATTTGAAGGATATAACAACCTAGAGTGTTATAATTTATAAGTAGTAGAACCTTCTTATAGTTGGAAGTGTGGGATTAGAATTGTAGTGACAAGAACGGTGGGAATGGTGATTGATCAAAATTATATAGATGAATCTTTGCATATTATCGAGTTTGTGTTAAGGTGATGTGTCCTTGTGTGTCAGGTTAGGGGTAATGAATGAGGTACTGCTTTCCTGGTGGAAGGTAGAGAAAGAGCTATTAGTTAAGGTAAATTGTTGTTTGCTTGAAGTTGGAAAGGAGTTATTGATGCTATTTATTGTGTTAGGAAATTATAGATTATTAACGAAAGTATTTGGTGGTTGAGGTTTGAAGATATAGGGATATAATTTAAATATATGGATGGATAAGTACTAGAGATGTGTAGAAGAGGGATATACTTATGGACCGTTCGGGCTTTTGGCTCATAACCTGACCTAAACTATCTTTTTGGACCTTTGGGGGTACAAAATCTGCTTCACCTATATTAGATTGCAACTTTGGCTTCGAGCCCAAATGAATGAATAAGTAAATGAATGAACAAGTACAATAAAGCAGTAACAAAAATCGAGACTTTTTGAGTCTCTTAGCCCTTTCGACAATGTAATTTTGTCCATTTTCCTTCTTCCACTAGTGACAGATTGTTTTCTTTAGAACTATATCGGAATTTCAACACTTGCAGGGGTTGACTCGAAAGGGCAATGGGCCTTCTCAACCCACAGAGAGATGCAACTGGAAAGAGTCCATTTTGACTCGCGGTAATTTTATATGCGAAGAAAAAGAAAAGAAAAGATAAGAATCTAACAAACACCATTAAATTTTAGAGGCTGAGTAAAGTGCGCGTTTCAGACAAAATAGAAATAAGTCTTTGTGATCATTATGATCCCAAAGATATACACAGGCAAAATTTAAATACAAAGCGATAATTGGATCGATTTGTCCCCAAAAGAAACTAATTACAAAAAAAATCCAACAAAACAAGAAGTAAATGATAACATAATCCACTTTTCTTATTTTCTTTTGTCATTACCTAAACAAAGTGTCAAAAAATAGAAGAAAAAGAGACGTGAATTAAGAGCATACAAAGTCGTACAAACTAAGACTTAAGTTCTAGACAGGGAGTAAAATTTCAATAAGACAGCTAAAGACAAAAACAAGTAGATTCACATATTTTTTTATTCAAATTGATTTCAAAAATAGAAAAAAATAATAAATCCAAGGCACATGAGAGAAACAAGCAAAACAAACTTTTTGAGTATTAAGAGTTAATGACAGTCTAGAACTAATTAAAGTCAAAATTAAGCAGATTGACGGAACCAAAACAAATTGTTTAAAAGATTCATTTCATTATTTCAAAATTTTACACTTTTGGAACCAACACAGTAAATCAGTAAAGAACCTCAATGGGAAAACGGCGGCAAAAGAAGAGTAATCATGAGTCCTAAATCAACACATTATGAATTGAATAGGCTAAGCGAACTATCTATTAATGCATAATCACGAGAAAAGTAAAATAAAACCAAGAAAACCACTTTGAGAAAAACAAAGATAAATTTGAAGCTTCTCATAACAATAGATCAAACAACTGCTAACAAACCCAAATAATAAATTTGAAGAGAAGAGAAGAAAAAAAGGTTTTCATAGACAATGAAATGAGAACAGAAAATGAGAAATGCACAACTCAATACATAATGGCATGGATAAACTTTAAATAACGATTTTTCAAAGAAGAAGAAAGAAGTTCAGAATGCTTATTTTGTTTATATTGAACTCTCCTATCATTATTCAAATGATGGAATGGAATTTATCGAAAAAAAAAGAAAAAAAAATAACATCAACCTCAAATAAAATCAAGACATTCACTGTCCAATATCATTAGCTATATATACCATAAAACAACGATCCAACACAAAGAGAAATAGAAGGAACATAATCAAATTCAAAGGAAAGATTCAAAACTAACACACGACGTCAAAGTAGATTTTAATGGAGTCTAAAATCAGAAAAATAACAAACAAGAAAATCCACACATCAAACCTCATCACAAAAAGAACCTACGGACTTCAATGACTCTACAGCAAATAATTCTCACCAAATAAAATCATGACTACGATGCTACGAAGAAAAAGATAGCAAAAAAAAATGATAATGAAATTAAAGGAAGGTGTGTTTACCTTTTTTGAAGTAGCAAAATAGGACTACGAGCTACTATTGAACCTCAATCTCTACCAGAAAGCTCCGTAGCTACTCCAAGAATTTTGACGACTTTTGCGAGAATATTTTTTTTAATAAAAATAATATTTTGCTTAAGAGCCCGTTCACCAGCCTTCAAGACTTGTTCAATTTGCTCCAAAGTAAGATATTTATAAAAAAATGAAATTTTCGAGCTCAACCGATGTGGGAAAAAAAAATTCAGGGGTAATTTTTTTAATGGGGTCTTTTAGAATTTTTTCGATGATAATAGAATTTGGCTCCACTTAAGGATTTTCATAAATAACCTGTACTAGTTTGCTTGTTTCTCGATGAAATTCCAAATTGGCCAGCCAATAGAAAATGGGAAAAAGGAAAAATCTTCAAGAACCAATGAAATCACCCACGTATGTACGAACTTGTATACTTTTCTTCCCAAATTCATGGATTTTGAACGTTGGGCGAGCCAACTCACCTATTTCTAGAAGCTTTTTGGCTTTTCTCGAACAAACCCACGTGGAGAGGGCACGTGACGATCGTACAGATCAAAAAAAGAGGGAAAGACAATCGAGTTAAGTTTGGTTTTTACTGGGTTGAGGTCTGGATGACTCGACCAAAGTTGGGTTGGTGTCAAAGTTGTTTTGTCACGATTTTAGGTTGTTCATGATGTTTTTGTTGCGGGTTTGCTGAGGGAATTGGGTAATTTGGGGTGGTTGTTGGTCAGTGTTTTTTGCTATTATCGGTGGAGTCATTGGTTGTCGATGAAATTGTTGCTTTTACGTATTGTTGATATACTGTTGTTGTGAATGAGATAAGGCAAAATAGGCCAGAACGGGTTGAAAGTTGGTTTAGGGCGGTGGTTTGGTGTTGGGCTACTTGTATTGTTGTGTGATATTGGACCAACTGAATTAAATTGGATGGGTAATAGGATTGTTAAAATTTTGGGGGCTATTTAAAACATAACTCCCAATTAAAATTTAGGATTTATCCAATTTTAATTAATATTTTGATCTAATTAAAAACTAAATTGGTCCATTACATTGCAAATGTGGCCAATTTGATTTCAATTATGTCAAATTTAATAAATTGACTAAATTAAGTCAAAATTCGATACAAATCAATACCTCATTTAATCTCGAGCTTCTTGATTTAATAAAATCAAACACATATTTATTCAAATAAATTATTTTTGAGAATCAATTATGTTTAAATCAAAAGTTAAATCATTTGAATTTATTTTCAACCTTCATTAAAATTCGATATTCATAAACCAAATATTTAAGCAACAAAATTATATAGGTTCGTATTGAATATGATAATATATAATCATTATTCAAAATGACAAAATAACTCAAATAAATACTTTGCAAAGCCTTTTATCCGATAAAATAAATATTGTGATTTTTTTTAAAATAAAAAAAACTCATAATTAAACTTAGTTGTTGAGAGCAAAAATTAAGTCTCAACAAGGATATCAAAGATAGACACAAATATGATGACAAAAGAGCAATCAACGGGTGTATCAAACCAAAAACCTCCCTTAAAAATTACAAAATAGAACCTAACTCTTACGTGATTGAAAAGGGGATTGAATCTCCCTTATAACCAACATTTATAATCAAAGATCAACATTCATTTTTCTAAGCTCTCAAAGCACTCCCAGTGGAGGTTCATCAATTTATCATTATCAATCAACAAAAACTAACTAAATACGCAAAGCTACCAAGTATTTATTATTTGGATAAATGTTACATAATTAGGGCCCAAAGTGACCTAAATGCAAGAAAAAAAACACTAGGTGCAGTTTTGACCCACTCTTGAAATGCTAGAGCAGATCCAAAGCGCCTTGGGTGCATGACCCTTCTAAGGGGTGTTCGTGTCTCATTTTGCACTCCTTCGACCTTGTCAAAGTCCTTTAACCCTCCTTAATGGTAATCTTCATACGTGTGGCATCTTTTAAAAGCACTAAGGAGTCATCAAGAACCTCAAGCATCATATGTATCTCATCCAAAGGTCCGAAAACAATTTGGATTGTATCATCCTCTCCTTCTTGAAAAGGTTCGACCTTAAATCAAAACCTTATAAAACCAAAGAAAGAACAAATAAATACAACATCCTCATGACATGAGGGTTGTGGTTAGCACAAATAATCATAGCATCATGTCAAAGTTGCATACACTTCAACATGGTAAACATTAGAAAATTATTGAAAAATACACAAAGGAGTTGGCGATGGGAATCACCAAGAGGTAAGGAAACCAAAAAGGTAATAATGGCATTACTAAATCCATAAAGTAAGGCTACCTTCAACTTAGGATCCATAAGACACAATTGCTTCATCACCCCTTTAAGAGACCACATGAAGAGTGGTGCCTCAATTGGTTTTAAAGTCCAAAATATCCATGTAGCATTGTGAATCAAACAAGTGGACCAACCAACAAGTTCCCTATCTCTACATAAAGCAAATCCAAGACTAGCATGGATATCATCATAAGTAAAAAGGTAGTATAGAAAGGAATCAAGTGTAAAAGCATCATCCAAACTGCTGCTAAATACAAAAAGGCCATTTAGCTCAAAAGATATAGCACATAATTCACACAAGAATGGAACCAAAACATATAAGAACATATGAGTTTTTCCTTTAAAACAACTTCCCTTAAGAAAGGGGTTACCAATTGTAAACAATTCACAAAGAAGGGGATCACAAGCATTGAATCCATCTAAAATTTTTTCAAGATGAGACTCTCTCTTTGACTTACAAGTAGTGAAAACTTGGTAAAGATTGGAAACAAACAATGTTGAATTCTCTTGGATCTTTTCTTTACTTTCCTTCTTTAATGAATGCTTATCTTTGTTGGAAATGCCTCCCATGCACAACTTGGGTCTATCAAGTAGGTTGTAAATCCATAAGAAAGACTTTATATCATAGGGAAGGATTCCAACATCCTCATATAAACTTTGCTTGTCACTAGACCAAGAATCAAGTTGGATGTGTGGAAATCACCACATTTAAATTTTCCATCGCGGTCAAATGGATAGAGTGGCCATAGAAATTGGTATAGACAACACTTCTTTCTCCCAAACACATCACCAAAATCAAATATACTCTCCACACTAGCATAAGCATCATCGAAAGCAAATGGAAAGTAGAGAAAGGTATCACTCAAGTTAACTTTAACCAATGTGTCCTCGTGTATATACTCACCATTAAATTTAAGATCATCACCATGAGTATTCTCAATAATAGAAGCACACAAAGTAGAATAAGAAACAATTTCTAAACAATTGATACTTTCTCTTTCAAGGGAAGAATCCTTAAGCAAACACATGCCATCACTAACATCAAAGGAATCATTACTCAAATCATAACAAGAATCAAGTAATTCATCCCATAATTATCAAACAAGGATGGGGTGTCATACAAAGGATCACAACCACACGCCTTTTCATAGGAACAATCACAAATTAGATTTTTTAAATATTCAAGCAAATGAAAGCTATCATCACTCAATTGATTATTTCTTTTGAAAACATCACATTTCTTTCCTTAAGAGTACTCTCATCTTCATAAAAGAGATTTTCATCTTTAGGAGAAATTTATTCAAACCATAGTAGGTTGTCATATAGGCTATAACCCTCAAGATAAGCTACACCATCAACATTATTCACACCACTAGGTGCACTAGGAGTGATTGTACCATCTTCAAACATGATATTATACTTAAAGAGAGAAGGATCAATCTATGAAGGAGGATTAAAACTTGTAAGTTCACTCTCAATAACATAACTATCAAGTTCTGAAGAAGTTCCAAACACATAATCATCCCTATGAGCAGGACAAATAATAGGATATTCACTAAATGACATGCTCAAAGGGTCAATCCTATTTACATGACCAATATTTTCAATATCATCACTCACTTGAGGTTCATTAATCACATCACAATCATCCTCAAGTGGTGTACTAGTTTTACCCCCAAGTTGGTCAACACAATTTTCACAAAATAATGTACCATTATTAATCACATTGGCTTCAATGCTTGGTGGACACAAATTGATCTTACTAGAAGAGTCAATGAGGTTATCAATAGGATTAAATAGTGTTTCCACACTCTCAACGGGTACATCATCAGCAAGAGGCAAAAAATATGAGACTCACATATAGATAAGCTACTACTCACACTTAATGTGCTACTAGCCACACAATCATTATTCACATGTACAAAAGTATAAGAGTTAGCTATTTTACCTTGATATTATTGAGAATATTCTTCTTTGCCTTGGTGTGAAGGTCTTTCACAAGCCTTGGAAGCATCTAAGATTGACTTCGTCAAATCTTCAAATGGAATCTTCTCTTTTGGTTCTTGTTATCCTCCACTTAGCATGTTGGTACCTATACACATGTCCTCATTAAAAAAAGGACAAACATTGTTAGTTCAGTTTGGTGGCAACCCTCTCACTTTACTTCTCTCAACCTCTCTTTTTTCCTCTCTTAGGTTTCCACCTTGCTTTCCCTTACTCTTCTCAATCTTTTTTCTTTTATTTTCATTATTCTTAGAGTAAGTGGTCACACCTCTTTGAGATTTGGGAGGAGTGGGTGGAAAGAGATGATTTCCTTATTAGTCATTACATTCTTAGGCCAATTTCACATATTTGGAACTCTATGACTTATAAACCAATTGTTGCCCAAGCGTAGATGTCCACGTTCTAAGAAAAAAATGTCACACCACACCTCCTCGTTGTACCCACTTTAGGTGAAGGAAATCTTCACTTTCTCAAAAACTCTATACCCCTCTAAGAAGTATGGAACAAGTAGAGGCTCTTGAGGTATCCTAGATAGTAAACCATGGGTGGGATGATGTAGTTTCTGTAGCACTAATCATTTATTACAAGGAGGCATCCCAGAACCCTACAAATGTTTACCCTTCTAGAGCGAACGTTTCTTCTTGTATCAATATTGTAATGCTTTCTAAACCCCATTGGTATATGGGCGTACCTCATTAGTTCCTTCAAGGCACTCCATGTTTGGTCTAACTTTCTTTTGATATCCTACCACAACGATGTAAGACCTTGAATATGTTTAAGGGCACACATAGCTCTTTCTACCTTGCTCATATCATCATCCATGAAGATCCTTTCACACTTTGATTCCCAATCAAGATATTATTCGGAACCCGATTCTCTTATAAAGATGGGAAGAGTAGGAATATCTTAACTCCTACTGTACCCTTCATTTCTACCCTGGTTCCCTTTTCCATGTGTTTGGGCACTAAGATAAGAAGAATAAGATGTAATATCCCAAGGCTTTGGAGATTCACACTCTTTCATTCCCATTGAGCAATCTCTACTATAGTTAGAATAACTATTCACATAGATTCGACCTTGATAAGAAGTACTACTAGACGACGAATCCAAAACATCATAATCCTTATGTACATTCTCACTATGATCCTCATAATATTTGTAAATAAATGGTTTATACCTTACACCACCTCTAGGCTTGGAGTGGGAAGTGTAATACTCCTCACATGCCCCATATTCCCCATAAGTACTATCACAAGGCTCTTCATCATCACTATGCTCACTATAAGAACTTGGATCATCATTCATCTCAATTATTTTTTGGAATAGTAGCCCTCATTTTCATTCAACTCTTTATCATGGCTATATTCATAGCCCCCATAATCTCCACCTTCTTCGTAGCCATAACTATTATCACCACAATCATAGTCTCATATCTCATAGTCATAATTATCCAAAGCTATAAAAGACATACTTCCTTATATCACCTTATATCTACAAATGAGCAAACAAGATTAGTGGTAAAAGCTCTTATCCGACACTCATAAGAATCTCACCTTTCTAGTCATCTCAATTGAAGTGACGAATGTTGAAAGTTGCTTATACTCCGGTGATAAATAAAGTGTCAATATCTACTTGCGGACAAAGTGAATTCTTGTTTGAATGGCTTGAAGAAATAAAAACTACTTACGAAGTTGAATCAAAAAGTTACAGCGAAATAAAAGTTATAAAAGCTCCAAAGAAATAGGACGATGAAAGAATTCGGACTCAAGAATTAATCGATCAACTTAGTAGACGAATTACTAGTTGATGATTGGTTTAAGAATAGAAAAAGAGTTTAGGAATCAAGAAACTGAAACTAATGGATCAAACCTTGAGCAAATTGGAGTTTGAAGTGTTAGAATGCATTTGGAACTTCAATTTGGCATTAGGTAGGCTTGAAATGTGTTTTGGAGGTTGAAATGCATTGGTCTGCCTTCACCTGCATTTGGGGACCTACTTTAGTAGATGGGTTACAGGTCCAAGGCAACCTGAACATAGGTGCTACTACTATGAGGTATTGCAGCACCTTTGGCGCACTTGCACAACAAGTTGGCCACCCCATGCCTTTGAATTGGCCAAAATGCCCACCAATTGGTCTTTAATATCCTCTTTTATTTGGATATCCTTGGAATCTTTGTAGATGCCTTAGAACAAATACTTTTCACATTTTGTCTTCCTTTTTTTTTTTGGATCAAGCCCCCTCTTGTGGATGAAATTTCAATATGAATATATCAGTCTCCTCAAGAACACACCAAGAACATCAATCTTTTTAACTTTCACTCTGGATCTTGGAATGAGTTGAAATCTTGAATGTAGGTACTTCTTAACTTTCTAAACACATTCAAAACATCAGTTTACCTAAATTCTTCATCAAAATCTTCAGATTTTCAATTCACTCCAAACTTCTTCAACCCAAACTTCCAACAAGGATAGAACACTCAAATAAGCTCTGATTTGACTCAAATTTGATTTATAGAATTGTATAGTGTTACAGAATACAATTCTAACACGAGAAACAAAAGAAAACACAAAAATAAAAAACTCAAAATTTGAACAAAGACCAAAAATGTGAATAGTAACTTTTTGTGATTTTTCGATTTTTCAAGACGACTAGACCTAAGATTGACTTCGTAGGAATGAAATCAAGCATAGCTCTGAGACCAAATGATATGATTCTCGACACGATGACTTAAATATAAACGCAAAAAAAGTAAAGATAGAGGGATAGAATATCAAAGATAGAAAGATAAACACAAATGTGATCATAAAAGAGCAATCAAAGGGTATATCAAACCCAAAAACCTACCTAAAAGATTACCAAATAGCACCTAACTCTTACGTGACCGCAAAGGGGATTGAATCTCCCTTACAACTGACATTTCTAATCGAAGATCAACATTCGCTTTTCTAGCTCTCAAAACACTTCCAATGGAGGTTCATGAGTTCATCATTATCAATCAACAAAAACTAACTAAATGTGTCTAGCTACCAAGTATTTATAGTTTGGCTAAATATCACATAATTAGCGCCCAAAAGTGACCCAAATGCAAGAAAAGGCCTATTAAGGTCTGTTTTGACCCACTCTTGAAATGCTAGAGCGGATCCGAAGAGCCTTGGGCACATGACCCTTCCAAGGGGCTTTCGAGGCCGGTTTTGCACTCCTTCGACCTTGTCGAAGTCCTTTGAACCTCCTTAATGGTAATCTTCATCCATATGACATATTTTAATATCAATAAGGAAGGAGTCATCAAGCACCTCGAGCATCATACGTATCTCATTCAAAGGTTCGGAGGCATTATGGCTTGTATCACAAGACTATCAAACTGCCAAGTTCAATGGGTAATCAGGGGAAAAATAGTTTGATGTGCACGGAAATTGTTGCACAGGCGATATTCTGAGTGTAATCCAGTACTTATTCAGATTGTCTAATTGACAAACTTGGCATTAAAGAGAGAAATCAGTGTAAACTTCATCTACGTTCTTCCTCAATAAATTTCCAAAAACAATCATACAATATATAGATTAACACATAACCGTCCAGCTATATTTACTAGCATGACTAATGTAGATTCGCAAAATACAGATGATTACTAAACTTACAATTATGATTTTATTAAGTCACATCGAAATATTGGGATTTTCCTTACCATATACATCTCAAATGATCCCTAATGTAGAAATAAAATTCATATATTTCCAACCCATTACTATTTATTTTTTTTGGAAACCCTCCCTTTTAATAAGCAGCAACCACTGATGCCAAAACAACAAATAAACCAAAGGAAGCCTTCAATTTTCCAGCTGATGATGGTGGTGGTGCAGCATCGGCTGGAGCTGAATCAGCATTCGGTGAGGGTGCTGGTGAATCGGCATCATCATCATCTTCGGAAGGAGACTCTGCTTCTTCAGAAGGAGACTCTGCTTCTTCTTCTTGGGAAGGGGACTCTGCTTCCTCCTCCTCAGCAGGGGACTCTGCTACGGGTGATTTCTTAGGCGCGGGCACCTTTGGTGGTGGGGCTGAGATAGGTGCCATTGTTCCATCAAGACCAGGTGTCACAATTGGCTTAGAAATTCCAAGAACTGAGACGTTGTATGGCTGGTTCATGACAGATTTTTCAAGCTTGGAATCACGCACAGAGCCTACAACAGCTGATCCGAATACAAAGGTACCATCTTTAGCAGTAACATTCAAGAAACCTTGATCATATGCTGCTGTCCCTGATTGTTGGAACATATTTGTCATTTTTGCTGTCTTCTCCTTCATCCTTTGGAGTTTCATTGGGTCATAGTAATCCAACACGACGTGTGTAGACAACACCCTCTTGAGAATATCATCGGATTTCGAGGCAAGATCACCAATAGCACCATTTGGGACTGCCAAGAGTGTAATTGTACCCCTTTTGTTAATGTCAGTGGCTAAGCCGGATTTCGAAAGAAGATCATTGAAAGTGCTGTAATCAGGATATTGGCCTAGAATCCTTGTGATATTAAAGGCCGAGGCAGAGGACGTGGCCAAAAGGAGGAAGATACAAAGTAGAGGAGCAATTGAACGACTCATTTTGCTGGTGATATTTTGATTTTTTTTTACCAGCAAAAATGAGAGATAAAAAAAAATTTCTTAGATGAAAATAACCAACTCTAACATGTAGAAATTAGAACAAAACGGAGGAATTATATAGTGAAGGGATGTTGAAGTTTGTGGATGGGAGTGAATGTTTCTCTTCCTTACAAGTGCATGCATGAGTGAATTCTGCTTTAGGAAGAGATAATATTGGTCAAAAATTGGATGAGATATAGTTTATTTCTCATTCCCACAAAGGCTAGAAAGATGGAAATATTTCGGATTGTACATGAAGAAGGTTCTTAAACTATGTTTATAAATCTATATCTATCTATATCTATAATCTATATCTATAATATATTAAAAGTGTGAAGAATTTAAAAAAGTTATTTGAATAACTTTTTGCCCTTCAATAAAAGTGTGAAGAATTTAAAAAAGTTATTTGAATAACTTTTTGCCCTTCAGTAAAATAGGCTGCAATACATAAAATCATCTTTTTACCATTATATTTTATAATATGTAATATTGAGTATAATAAATATATGAAAACCTATATGGCAAGGTTTTTTAGTTTTGGCTGAATTCATTCTTGGATACGTGACTTTTTTAATAAATAGGCCGGCTATATGAACAAATATATGGAGAAAGATTTTCTACTAACAGGTAAATTCCTAAGTTTATGGGTTAAGTTTTCTTATTTCGCCTCAATTCTTTATTGGGTTGGATACCTAGCTTTTCATTTAAATAAAGCAGTATGAACAAATACGAATCTCTTTTATGTTTGTTGACCATGCAGAGCAAAGAAAATTTTGCTCTTTGATATTTATTTTTGTTTGGATTATAAATTTTTTTGTTGTATAAATATTATTTACTCCATTGTTTAGTGCTGGAATAAGTAACTCATGAAGAGTACCGTGCAAAAAAGGTTAATTCTTTATTTCTTCTCTTATATTATGTGGCGTATGGCGTATGTATGTTTACTATCAATTTAGGAGTAATCAACTTAATTATGGTGTTGAAGTTAGTTTAAGTATTTCAAATCAATTATAATTCCCAGCCTAAATACTTTTTTTATTTGATATCATTACTAAACTTTTCCTTCTTAAAGATATCAAAATTAAAATTTAATTAAAATTAAATTTTTTAATATTTAGGACTTTAAGATCTAAAATTTTGATCATGTGAAAAAGATATGAAATCATAAAATCGTAGCAGATACGAAAATAATTTCTTCCAAATCTTGATGAATATAATTACCTGATTTTGTTTATCTATCGTATCAATATGATTCCTCTATTTTTTTTGTTTAAATAAATTATTCAATAATTTATTCTTTTTTTTTTTAATATTTTATCCTAATTAATTGACATGCACATACTAAAATTAGAAGAATACACATTTTGACATTTAAACAAATCTAATATTACATATATTGTGCAATATTTTTATTTTTATTATTTAAAAAAATATTGCATTTATTTTTACAATAGTTATTATTCAATGATTTATTCTTTTTTTGTATATATTTTATTTTAATTAATTGACATGCACATACTAAAATTAGAAGAATACACATTTTGACATTTAAACATATCTAATATTACATATCTATAATCTATAATCTATAATCTATCTATAATCTATAATCTATAACATATTAAAAGTTTGAAGACCCTTAGAAAAGTGATTTGAACGTTTTACCCTTCATTAAAACTCTTTGCAATAGACAAAATAGTCTTTTCACCTTTTTTCTTCAATTATTATATTATTAAATTAAGAATTCCTAAAATATATGAAAAGAATCGTGATAAAATAAATATATGAAAAGAAATTATGAATCCTAAACTACTTAAAATATATGAATTCTAAAATATATATATGAATCCTAAAATATATGGAAAGAAATTAACAGTTCTAAAATATATGTAAAGAATTATATTTTATTTTAATTAAATATGTAGGCTTGACATATACGTTCCAACCCCTGGATCCAAATTCTTTTTTATCTTTTCACCTTTTATTTTACAAATATGAGATTTTCTCTGTGGGGCTGGATTTTAAGCTTATGTTTAATGTCTTTTTGTTATTGTTTAAATTTACCTTCAAAATACTTTTAGATTCTTTTTATTTATTGTTGATTTAAATTAGGCTTAAAAAAATTGAATATTCTTTAACTTATAAAATATTTTTTTTCATAATCTTAAATTATTTCCTTCGTAAATAAATCATTATTGATTGATTACTATTAATTTTTTTTTAATATGTTTGAGCAGATGAAAGAAAGATTTGTGTAAAACGTGCAAACAAGGCTTCATGTCGATTGCAAGTGAATTACCGGAAAAATCTGAAGAAGGCAGCCTTTGCCAAGTTGAGTGCTGTGAACAGGAGCCTCAAGGTTGCCAAGTCTGGCATGAAGAAAAGGAACAGACAGCCTTAGAGTTGGCAATGAGCGTTACATTATGTTTGCATTGGCATTATTGTCCTCTCTTCATTAAGTACCAAAGTTTTGATTTTCAACTTTATATTTAGAAATCTCTTTTGGAAAAAGTTGCCCTATGCTTTTGGATTAAAGACCGTATGGTCATTTAGAAATTATCACTTTAATTTGTGGAAAGTTTGTTAAAACAAAAAAAAAGCAAATGAATTTAAGGTATGTTTTTCCTATTCTAAATTTTATTTCTTATTCATATTAGTTATATTTTTTATGAAGGCGTAATTCAAGTTAATATTCTTTTGTCAGAATCATACTTACATAAAAAAAATTATTGAGTCAAAAATATAAGTGAAAATTATAATTTGTCATGATAATAGATAAATCATAGTGTCAAATAAGTATCAAACAAAGTCATTAATTGACTAGAAGATAAAACAAAACAGGAATTATAGATTTCATGAGCTAGCAAATCAAATTTATAGTCTATTTCATTCTTCCATCAGGTACTTAGAGATAGACACTAGAAATAATTTGCATCGCTCGATTTACGTTTTAGTGTCTTCGTCAAGACTCTAAAATATATTTTTTCTTTCAAAGTATAATATTAAATAATTGATATTTCAACGTATTATTCTTTTAAATTTTTTATTCATATATTTATAATTATTAGTCTTGGATGAGAAGACATATGGCATGGAATGTGATTTTATTTGCATTGACGTGGGTGATATGGAAAGAGAGAAGCGGGATACCTTTCAAAGGGTAAGCTTTTCTCTATCAAGAAATTAGTCTTAAATGACTTTAAATAGATCTAATTTATAATAGTGAAATTTTTGAAGGCAGATCAAGTATATTGTTTGATATAAATAATAATAATTTATTCTTTTCTATACATTTATTATTATCGTCATACACACGTGCAAAGCACGTACATTTGTCTAGTATCTGATAAACACATGTATGGACTATAGTATTCTATTATGTTTTGAGTTAATGGTCAAAAACACACTAAACTATTATTTAACGAATTTCACATCTTAGTTATTCTTTGTTCCATTTACCAACCTAAACTAGCACTTCATATTGTATGAAAATACACCTTGATATTAAGTTGGCCAAATATTGTTCGCACTTGAAACATGCGAGAGTAGGCCAACTCAGTGTTGGCTCTACCGTCCTACAAAAAGGCAACTGCCTTAGGCCCCCAATTCCCAAATTTGATGTGCCTCATTTTTTCTTAGCAATAATAGATTATAGAAGTTCTATTAAAAAGGAAATTATTAAATATTATTTGCATAAAAAATGATTTGTTTATATAAAAGGAAAGAATTATCAGAAGTTCAAGTTCGATATATCTTTTGTACAATGTCTCGAAAAAGATAAAATACATTCGTCATATTATTAATTGAAAAAGAATTATTAGAAGAATTTGATTATATAAAAACTATTAACAACTTTGTATCTCAAGAAATGTTAATAATAGACTGCGTGAAAAAGAAAAATATTTAAGGCCTCCATTGGATTTTGACCTTAGGCTACTAATATACTTGCACCACCCCTGGACCAACTTAGCATCAAAAATATATATTTTTCTTAAAAATTTAAGGTCTCCATTGGATTTTGACCTTAGGCCACTAATGTACTTGCACTACCCCTGGACACGATGCCTGCCGACTTAAACCGAGCGAACCAGTTTAGTGAATTAAAAATCCTTTTTGTGCTCATGTACCACTATTCATTTAGTTGGAGACTATATTAATTAACCAAAACAAAGTACCATTTGAATTAAAGTACATCAAACTATAATCCAAGACTTGAAGTACTGTACGTAGACATTCATAAAGCTATATACACGAGTACACATAACCCCAAAATATTTAGGGAGCAAAATCAGGTGGTGGACATACTAGCTAAGGAAAGAGCAAGAATCGCAGCTTTTAGAGCACCAATCATTTTGCTAGTTCCCCATTGTTTGTATCAGAAGCACTTGAAGTAGACACTTTGGGAACTTTATATGTTAGGAAAGCTACAAACATTTCCTTTAACCTACGTAGCCGCGATGTGGGACTATTTAGCCTCTACATCTGATAGAGGCCCCGCGATGTGGGACTATTTAGCCTCTACATCTGATAGAGGTCATGACTCTGCAAAGTTTTAATTTTATTTAATCCTTTATTAACAAAAATAAATAAATAATAAATAAAATTACTGTTGAATACAAAGGAATGCAGCTACTACACAAAGGAATACAGCTTCTATAAGCATACATCCAGCTTGTACATACTTGACAGTTATAACTATTTATCTGGAATAGATAGTTGGTGTACTATTTAACGGCTAGTGTGTAAAATTAGTTTATGGATTAGTTGATAGGCTCTCTCTATATAAGGCTGATGATGTACTCTAATTGTGGTGTGTGAATAGTATCGAACTATAGCTCAATTTCTGTCACTCGTCCTCTTTCTCTCTTCCTCTCCTCTTCTTGTTCTAATGGTTCTTTCTATCTGAATTCTAGGTATTGACACCTAGTTTAATTACATGGTATCAAAGCTTTCATACTAAGCTAGCTGCATAAAGCGATTAAATAGCTAGATACATTTCAAATGGTTCTGCGCTACTCAATTTTTGGAAGTCGTATGTGAAAGTTTGAAGGGTTCTTGAATGAAGATTTCTTGACAATGGTGAATGAAAATGGTGGTGTTAAAACTAGTAACTCAATCCGAGCTTCTCTTGACATATGGGATTACAATCATCTTCTCTTTATTGGTCCATCTGTTGTAAGTGACATGCAAATCATCTCCTTTCAATTAACAGGTGTGGAAAATTTCTCAATCTGGTTTCGATCCATGCGTATAACCCTGTTAGGAAGGAATAAGTTAGGAATGGTAGATGGAACATTCTCTGAAGATAACTTTTCTACTAATTTTGGCAACCGTTGGGAAAGGATAAATTTTATTGTCTTGTCTTGGATTATGAACTCTTTTTCTAAAGAATTGCTTGGTGGAATTATGTATGATTCAATTGCAAGTGTTGTAGGGAATGAATTGTTTAAAAGGTTTAATAAAATTGATGGTGCTAGAAATTTTAATCCGCACAAAGAGATTGCTACTCTGTCTCAAGGAACTGCTTCTGTCGCTTCTTATTTCTCAAACCCAAAGATTTATAGGAAGAGTTTACACTTATGCTAATAGTTGGATTTGATTGCATATTCAGAAACTAAAGTTTCAGTTTCTAATGGGTCTTAATGAGACTTGCACACAGGCAAGAAGCCAAATATTACTTATGACCCCTCTAGCCATTATCAATCAGGCTTATGCCATAGTTATCAACAATGAAAGTCATGAGGCTGTAGCAACTCATGTAGGGATGTTAGGGGCTAGTCCTCAGTGTCTGGCATAAACTTTGAGATGGCAATGTTTACCACAAATGGAAATGGAACAAGTGGGGGTTGGAGTCAAAAATTCAAGAAAATTTACAAACAACAGTGTGATTACTAAAAACTAAAACGGCATTGTAAGAAAACTACAGGAAGTTAATTAGTTATCCACAGGATCATACATTCAAGAAGAAGATTAGGCCTGAAGGAACTTATATAGCCTACAATGTATCTCCTCAGTCACAAGACAGTATAGAAGAACGAAGATTCTATAATCAACATGCAGGGCAGTGTTCTTACTCAAGACCTTCACAAAAGGGTTATCCTCATGATGCAGGTCATTAGTGGAGTCTAAAATGCAAATGACTCAACTAAGACATATGGGAATTGTAATATTTACTTAGGAGCAATATTATCAAATCTTGAAGCTGATTAACAAGAAATGTTGTGCTAATACATCTAGTGATTCAGGTAATGCAGCAAGTGCAAGTATTAGTGCTTTCTTAGCTTCTTTTGAGTCACAAAAATGCATTATTGACACTGATCCAAAAAGCATATGGTAGGTGAGTTGGACTTACTGATTGGTAAGTACCTTAGCTGCTTTTCAGTAATAAAAATGCATTATTGACACTGAGCCACAAATCATATGGTTGGTGAGTTGGACTTATTAATTGGTAAGTCCATAAAACAGCTAGAAAAACCAAGGAAGGTGTATCTACCAAATGGTGATACAATAATGGCTATTCATGTTGGAACTAGTTGCTTAACTGTCATGATCCGAACCGGAGCCCTAACCGTGACGGGTACCCCAAGTCAACCAGACCTGAGATAATCCCCTTAGATTTACATTATAAGCATAGTCATAATTAAAGTTGCGGAAGCAAGACCTGATAAAAGGAGCTCAATATTAAATTAAAGTAATATACATATCTTAAGAACAAAATCCAAACATTTACCCAACATCGTCTACGAAGTCTCTAACTTTAAGAATACTCTTAAGTTGGGACATGGCTCCAACTATGCCATAAAAACCATAAAATAATGGAATGAAAACATAAGAGAAATGAACAATCGCCTTCCAGATGATTGTGGGCTCGTGACTTCTCACCAGGTGTCTGATAAGAAATACACTACCTAATGCTACACAGGGTCACAAGAAAAGGACTTCGAACCTACATCATAAAATAATGTACTATTCGGGGACAGTCGGTACGGTGAGTATTGGCATGCAACCCAAAGAGAGGGATAAAATATGTAAATTTACCAAAATTAATCATAAAAATATATTCAATAATCATAACTGTAATAGGATGTCGGGATAGGGGCAAGAGGCATAAAACATGATCATTTGAAAACTTAATCCTAAACTATGTAGCTCTTATCGATCTATAGGCACCCAAGGGCTATATAGGTCCGGGTCCCCCTACCGCAAGGGCCCAAATCCATGTTAGCCATATGAACTGAGGAAATTTAGCTAAAGACACTCTACAAAAATATGCTAAGTAAAGTAGACACAGTGGTCATAGACCCTCAACATGAATAAATATGATTTCCAGTGTTGGTCCCCTGGTGTACTACACCTTCTCGGTGTAACTCGGTGAGTTACACAGTTTCTTTAAGCCAGAATTAAAAGAGTTTTATGCATATGTAACTGCCCGAGTTGGTACCCCAGATGCCATGCAGTGCTTACGACCCTGAAGGACCACAAGCTAACCCATGACTGATATCTGCTGTGAGCACTGACTAATAATACTGTAATAAATGCAGAAAATAGGCTAAAATGCCATAAGGTTCAAATTCTAAAATACTGGTAAATAATAACATCTGATAAACATCTGAAATCTAAATACTGTCTGAACTAGTCTAGTCTGAAAAACCTCTAACTGAACTGTCTGAATATAGAGTTGATGGGACAAGCCCCCAACTAACTATAACTATAGAACTACTGATAAATTGATAACTAAAATAAAAGTATGCCCTCCATAGATGAGGACTCACTATTGAAACTGCTACTGATAACTGAATCTGTCTATGCACGATCAAGAACTTGAGCATCTGAACCTATGATATGAGACATTATAGCGCAAAGAAAAAGTATGTGTCAGTACGTGAAATGTACTGGTATGCTAGATAAGGTAGCCTGATATGCATGGGTTCATATGCATGAACAAATAACTAACTGGGTAACATGACTATAACTGAATGAGAGTACATGTATAACTTAAACTGATAAAACACTGATTATGCAATACTGTGTACATATCTACATATGTTGTGTCTGAGATCATAGTAACACTGGATACTGAGTTCTGATAACTGAAAATTTGATAAATGAGATTATTGTTACTACAATACTATTAACTAAGTGACTATTTTTTGCAGTCCTGATTCTATAGAACTGTACTGAGTTTTATAATAAGCTGAGTTACTATATCTGACAGTCCTGATTCTGTAGAACTGAATTAAGTTTGATACTGAGTCTAAAACTAAAACTGTGGAAAGTAATCATCTAATCGACATTCCCCGCTCTAAACTGATTGGAGTCTAACCTGTAACCCTAACTGGGAGGGTGTCAATATCGTGCCACGGGTAAAGATAAGTGCTGAGTCATCCTCATCTAACAGGTGCTCTAAACGAGAACGGTGGTACCCTCAACTGGCAGGCAGAGCACCTCATCAACCCTCAACTGGCAGTTTGATGTCTCAACCTACACTGGCTATGTAGTTCTGGAACACAAGGACTGCTTATAGAGATCACACCCTCTATTGGCAGGTGAGTCCCCATCCTTGGGTTCACTTGGTGCTAAATATTACTCCTAACTGAATAGACACTAAACTAATTTCTAAACTATTCTAGGCTAGACTAAACTATTACTGGTCCTGTTAACTGACTGAGCTGGACTGAGTTCACTGAGTACTGTAACTGATTGAATATTCTGAATTCCATTTACTGACTGGATATACTAAGTTCTTTACTGATTGAATGCTACTGTACGTGACATTACTGAGACTATTCTGAAGCTACTGTAATTCTAGGTAAACAGCTAGATTGTCGGGTATTAGATACCCCCAGGACTTGATAGCATGAAAAATAAAGCTTAGCATGATCTTGGAAAGCATTACAATGTTCATAACTCATTCATAGAGATATTTTATCAAACACTTGTAAGATATAAGTTTGCGCATATGCTAGCGTGTCATGATTTCCCCATTTAATTCAAATGAGCAATTTATCAAACACTTGGAGAAGCATAATCTATACACATGATACTAAACAAAATGTAGGCATTATGATTTCAAATCCCAGCCTACAAATTCAAGGGCTTAAACATGAATTCACATAATACTACACACATGTCACATAAATTTACATGAATCTTATAATAAATCATGGATTAGAAACCCATTTAACACTATAATCATGAGTAAATTTAAACCCAACATAGAATTCATGAAATCAATAAACTTAAAGTTTTAAAAGCGGTTCTTGAACCCCAAGGGCGGAAGGAAATCCTTGGATGAACATCTAACATACCTTGATACTTGAATTCGTGAAGATTGATGGTGTGTTCTTGAATCTTGAATTTGAAATTAGATCCCCTAGGGCTTGTTCTTGAGAGGATTTTAGAGAGAATGAGTGAATTATGCCTTTTTGATGACCTAATTATGTGTTTTGGGGGATGATATGAGGTGGGAAAATGACCCAATTACCCCTCTGGACGTAGAGTTTTAATGACTAAAAACGTGCCCAGTGATGCACAGATCGGCACACCATATCGATGTCATCAATGCGATGAACAACGCGCTACATTGAATTAGCGTTGGTTCACTAGAATTGCACTGAAAGTTGGGAAAATTATCTATCGACACGATGGGCGACGTGATGCATTGAGATCGCATCGACCCACTATTTTGGTCACCTAAACATGGTTCAAACGAGGTCCAAAAAATTTAAAACTCACCCGAAGTGACCTACTAACATTCTTGATCATGAATCAACCTAAAAATTGATATTTTATGGTCATAAGGGTTGTGAAATAGGATCGCCAACTTACGAAGGCTAAAATACTTCTAAGTATAAATACTTAGCTGAAATTTCTAAGTCTAGACCTCTTTTCAAGCTTTAACGGACTAAGTTCAGCTTAGAATTTTGAGGGGTCTTATAATATCTCCCCCTTAGAAACATTCGTCCTCAAATGAGACTGATTATGCTGAGAAATACTGATGGACTGATTTTATACAATGAACATGCATATCTGATGCATGGAATACATGACTGAAAGTACTGATAAGCTGAGTTTTCATACTAAATATGTATATCTGATGCATGAGTACATGACTGAACTGATTTGTGAATGCATGACTGAATATGTAATGGTAATGGATACCAAGTTTATAACTATAACTGAACATGGAACTAAGCCAATCTAAGGAAGACTGTTACCTTAAGCTGAGAATACTAATAAACCTAAGATCATTTACTGAACATGTATGAATAGGAATATGAGAACATAACTGAGTCTGAAATATGATACATGAACTGAATATCGTGAACTGGGTTTATTCCTTGGATATATGCCATGACATGGGAATGGTCATACGGCTGAGATTGGAACGAGAGAGTCAACTTATGAGTACTCATTACTCTAACTAGATCTTGTTACTGAAGAGAATCTGGAAGGTTTAGGACATGAAAGCTTGGGATTTATAATGTATCACCCCATTGGGACATTATGTCTCTCGAAGAATGCTGACTTGGCTGAGATATTAAGGAAAGGCTGAGACGGTGCACGGGGAACCTATAAACTGAATCATGACTAAATATCTGAGATCTGAAACTAAGGCATGATACATAAACTGAGATAAACTTGTAACTACCAGAATGCTCTATTCTGGTATGGTCATATCCATAAGATTTTAGATAGGATGACTGGTGGAAATATGGGAAACCATATAAACTTGTCTAACTAACTGCTAAACTAAATTGCTGGCTTTACGGACTAACTCATACTAAAACTTATACTCAATTGGAGCATTTCTTGACACTCTTTCTATAGAATTCTACTAACTTTAGGGAGCGAAGAAATCTTGGCATGATCTGAATAAGACCTCTAAACAAGAAATCACCACGTGGCTACAATTCTGTAATATGGAGCAAGGCCTACAAAACATCATCTAAGATAGAGTTACTAAGCCTTATACACTGCAACTACTAACTTGCAATCTTATCCACGTTTCTCAACTATTCCCTCAACTAGAATTTCTACTTCAACACTGCATTTCACTTGAGGCTACTAAAAATATTTATATGGGCACTGATAACCCTACCTACTGAGGTCTGAGCTAGACTGAATTCTCCCACTATGTTCAAGCCTACTCAAATCTCCAAAATGTATTTAGCCATATACACATCATCATGACATTCCCACCTATCATCATAACTATAGCCTCATGCGAAACAAGCATGCAACAGTCTTTCCTTAACATGAAATATTTTCTCTCTCCCATCTAAGCAATTGCCAATCACTACATTATTTCATAAGGAGAGTTTACTAAAAGGTTAAAACATGAGGTTCTGAAGCATGACACTCAATTAAGACTCGAGGAATAGAATATCAACATCATGGATTTATTAAGAGATCTAACTTGAGGATATACATAACATAATCTAAGTTTAGAGGATCATTAGGAGTGTAGCATGAGTCATGGGAACTAAGCATATTGTAAAGCATGAGTACATGAGTCATGAGCTGTATGACCTGAGTTTGGAGTATCTATATTCATGGAACATGATCCATAACACTGAGTGAACTGGAACTCCTTATACTAGGAACGGTAAGCGTACGTGATTTTTGATCATATGCACAAATATGAGCTATGATCTTAGAGCTGACATGTAAAGCATGAGTAGATATCATGATAGCTGAAGTGCAAAACTTTGCACTAAGGTAAGGACGGTTTGGGCATCATCCCTTCCCAATACTTTTCTACACATACTGACATTACTACTAAAAATATGGAAGCCTAACTTGGTTACTTGTTCTACCATCTCCCCCTTAGCTTAAAGTCGTTATTCTAAGTCTGTGAACCAATTAATAAACTTTAAATCAAACTGAAACGACTTTACTCTAGAGCCTGAGATATAACAATACTCATAAATACTAAACTCATTCTGAAGGACTACACCTGATAATGTAAGGTCCATTGCTAGTACTTTCTTCTAATACCTGATTCTTAGTTTTCTATTGCCCCAACAATCATCATATAGAAACCTCAACACTGACTAACTTAGAATTCTCAACTCTTCTTTGTACTGGTTCAATAAAAAAAATGAATATTAAATCAATTGAAACTAAGGTACTACCCCTTCATTCAATGATTGGCCTATTAGGAAACTGGAACGGAACGAGTCTATTATTGAAATCAATTGAAGGGATTTTCTGAAATAATATAACTGAGCAATTTCTATATACTCGTCTGGCTGGAATAGATTTACTTATGAAGGTAGGCACTAAAAAAAGGTTCTATTAAGATTTCTAGTCTGACTTTAAAGTTGACCGTTATGTAAGGAGTTACTAGAGACAAAGAAGCTCCTGGATCTAATAAGGTATAAACATATAAATGGAAGATCTATAATGTACCAGTGACCACATCAGGAGAATTTTCCTGATCCTATCTGGACTGAAGTGCATAAAGCCTGTTTGGGCGCTGCCCACTAGTGTCATTGGAAGTAGAACCTTGCTAATTCGGGTGACCGAACTGAGCTGAAGGACGATCATACTGACCCTATAAACCTGACTGAGGATAATATCTGACACTATGGTCTGGCTTGCTACACCCAAAACATACGTCACTGCCATCCCTACATACACCCTTATGATTCTTACCACATTCCCCACAAAGTGGATGGATACGACCGCTGCTCATACTGCCATAGATTTGAGAGCCTGGTGTCCTATACTGACTATCATTCCTAAACTTTGGTATTGGTGCACTAGATGGAGATGGAGATGGAACTTAAGATTTTGGGCAAAACTGGGAACGGTTACCACCCTCTGACTTAGTTTGAGTGAAATTAAAGCTACCTATTCTAGATCTCTTGTTTTCCCCCTCTCTCCTTATTCTTAGCCTCTTTTATCTGCTAAGCATGGACCATGAGCATGGATATGTCCATCTCCTTAATCAATATCACAGTTCTACATTTTTTAACCACACTATCTGACACCCCAGATACGAACTTGCTCATTCTGGACCTACTGTCTGCTACTACATGGGGAGCATACTTGGATAACTGAGTAAACTTAAGGGAATACTCTTTCACGCTCATGATACCTTATCTGAGATTAATAAACTCTAACACCTTGGCTTCTCTTATCTCTAAGGGAAAGAATCTATCTAGAAAAGTAGTAGCAAACTCTTCCCACTCTATGGGCTCTACATCTGTACCCCTGTCTACCTTCCACTGCTTAAACCATGTATGATCTATATCTTATAGCTAATAGGCAGCTAACTCAGCACTCTCAATAAAAGTCACTCCCATATTATCTGTGACTTTCTGAACCTGATCGAGGAACTCTTATGGATCCTCTTCTGACTTAGATCCTGATAATAAGAGAGGATTCATCTGGGTGAAGTCTCGAATCTTGGTTGCAGCAGTATTGGCCACTAGGTTAGCCTGAATAGTAGCTGGT
The DNA here is from genome assembly GCF_002878395.1 of Capsicum annuum. NCBI lineage: Eukaryota > Viridiplantae > Streptophyta > Magnoliopsida > Solanales > Solanaceae > Capsicum > Capsicum annuum. The sequence goes on along the minus strand of NC_061111.1, from coordinate 240,513,000 downwards.
CATTCATTCTGAGCTACTACAGAATTGGCTAGAGTAGTGAATGCATCTCTAAATTCTGCATGAAAGACATGCTCGCCCAGAGGATCTGTCAGAATGGGCTGAGGTGCTGACTAGTTTCTGTTCTTCTTTCATTATTCTTTTTGGGAGGTATGTTCTGTAAATGGAAGAAAGAATGGATTAGACTAAGAGTTTAACTTAAGCTCATGCTCACTCACACGATATTAATACTGAAAGAAGGGAAATTTTTCCTAAAATGCCTTATAGCCTCTTATTCATAAGTGTGGCACGTTATACACCAATGCACAAGACTCTACTAGACGTGGCTTTCAGACTCTCTAGGACTCTGTTGAACCTTTCTCTGATACCAAGTTTGTAATGCCCCAAGTCTGTACCCCAGATGCCACACGGTGCTTACGACCCCGAAAGACCATAAGTTAACCCATGACTGATATCTGTTGTGAGCACTAAATAATAATACTATAATAAATGCAAAAAATAGGTTAAAATGCCATAAGGTACAAATTCTGAAATACTGGAAAATAATAAAATCTGATAAACATCTGAAATTTGAATACTATCTGAATTAGTCTAGTCTGAAAAGCCTCAAACTGAACTATATGAATGTAGAGTTGATGGAACTAGCCTCTAACTAACTCCAACTTCAGAACTACTGATAAATTGATAACTGAAATAAAAGCATGCCCTCAATAGATGAGGACTCACTACTAAAACTACTGCTGATAACTGAATTTATCTATGCACGGGTAAAGAACCTGAGCATCCGAACTAATGATATAAGACATCATAGCACAAAGAAAGAGTATGTGTCAGTACATGGAATGTACTGGTATGATAGATGAGGTAGGCTGATATGCATTGTTTCATATACATGAACAAATAACTGAGTAGGTAACATGACTATAACTGAATAAGTATACATGTATAATTGAAATTGATGAAACACTGATTATGCAATACTGTGCACATACCTACATATGTTGTGTGTAAGATCATAGTAACACTGGACACTGAGTTTTGATAACTGAAAGACTGATACCTGAGATTACTGTTACTGTAATACTATTAATTGAGTGACTATTTCTGACACTCCTGATTCTTTGAAACTATGCTAAGTTCCATACTGAGCTAAGTAACTGTGTCTGACAGTCCTAATTTTATAGAACTGAACTAAGTTCTATACTGAGTCTAAAATTAAAACCGTGGGAAGTAATCATCTAACCGACATGCCTCTCTATGAACTAATTGGGGTCTAACCTGTAACCCCAGCTGGAAGGGGGTTAGTACCATGCCACGGGTAAAGACAAGTGCTGAGTCACCCTCATCTGGCAAGTGCTCTGAACGAGAATGGTGGTACCCTTAACTGGCAGGTAGAGCACCTCCTCAACCCTCAGCTGGCAGGTTGATGTCTCAATCTACGTTGGCTACGTAGTTCTGGAACATAAGGACTGATTCTAGGAATCACACCCTCTGGTGAAAGATGAGTCCCCATTCTTGGTTTAATCGGTGCTGAATCCTACTCCTAATGAATAGTCACTAAACTGATTTTAAACTGTTCTAAGCTAGACTAAACTGTTACTGATCGTGTTAACTGATTGAACTAGACTGAGTACACTAAGTACTGTAACTAATTAAATGCTCTGAGTTCTATTTACTGACTGGATATACTGAATTTTATACTGACTGAAAGCTACTGTATGTGACATTACTGAGACTATTTTGTAGCTACTATAATTCTAGGTAAACAGCTAGATTGTTGGATATTAGATACCCCCAGGACTCGATAGCATGAAAAGTAAAATATAGCATGATCTTGAAAAGCATTACAATGTTCATAACTCATTCATAGAGACATTTTATCAAACACTTGTAAGATATAAGATTGCACATATGCTAGCATGTCATGATTTCCCCATTTAATTCACATGACCAATTTATCAAACAGTTGGGGAAACATAATCTATACACATGATACTAAACAATATGTAGTCATCATGATTTCAAATCCCAACCTACAAATCAAGGGCTTAAACATGAATTCACATAATACTATACACATGTCATATAAATTTACATGAATCTTGTAATAAATCATGGATTAGAAACCCAATTAATATCATAATCATGAATACATTCAAAACTAACATGGAATTCATGAAATCAATAAACTTGAAGTTTTAAAACAGGTTCTTGAACTCCAAGGGTGAAAGGAAACCCTTGGATGAACACCTAACATACCTTGATGCTTGAATTTGAAATTAGATCTCCTAGGGTTTGTTCTTGAGAGGATTTTAGAGAGAATGAGTGAATTTTTTCTTTTGAATGACCTAATTACGTGTTTTGGGGGCTGATATGAGGTGGGAAAATGACTTAATTACCCCTCTGGACGCAGAGTTTTAATGACTGAAAACGTGCTCAGTGACGCACAGACCGATGCACCGCGTTGATAGCATCAATGCGATGACCAATGCACCGCATTAAGTTTGCATTGGTTTACTAGAATTGTACTGAAAGCTAGGAGAAATTATCTGTCGATGCGACGCGTTGAGATCGGGTCGACCCACTATTTTGATCACCTGAACATGGTTCAAACAAGGTCCAAAAAATCCAAAACTCACCCGAAGTGACCTACTGACATTCCTGATCATAAATCAACCTAAAAATTAATATTTTAAGATCATAAGGGTTGTGAAATAGGATCGCCAACTTACGAAGGCTAAAATACTTCTAAGTATAAATACTTAGCTGAAATTTCTAAGTCTGGAACCTCTTTTCAAGCTTTAACGAACTGAGTTAAGCTTAGAATTTTGAGGGGTCTTACAGCATATCACTAATCATGGAGTCTTTTATTAAGGCATTTCCAAATTATTATCGTCGTACCAATAGAACTTGCAAGTCATTTCAATTATGCCATACCATATCCATTTAACCAATTAGACTCCAAATTCCTTTTCAAAATCCAAAACCATAGCCTCCAAGGGCATTCCAAAACCTCTTTACCTTTTTACCATTTAATTCCATGCAAGATTTCAAAAGATGAGCTAAACTCTATAGAATTTTTGTTCAAATCCAAACTATGATATAGGATCATCAACTTACGAAGGCTAAAATACTTCTAAGTATAAACACTTAGCTGAAATTTATAAGTCTGGGACCTCTTTTCAAGATTTAACAGACTAAGTTAAGCTTAGAATTTTGAAGGGTCTTACAGCATATCACCAATCATGGAGTCTTTTATTAAGGCATTTCCAAATTGTGATCAGCGTACCAATAGAACTTGCAATTTATTTCAATTATGCCATATCATATCCATTTAACCAATTAGACTCCAAATTCCATTCCAAAATCCAAAACCATAGCCCCCAAGGGCATTCCAAAACCTCCTTACCTTTTTACCATTTAATACCATGCAAGATTTCAAAAGATGAGTTAAACTCTATAGAATTTTTTTTCAAATCCTAATTATGATATGGGTTGAATTAAGATTATGTCATTAACATCATGCAAAATCCATAACACAAGAAAAACTAAATTGTCAAATTTCACCATCACCATGTGACATAAATTCAGTTTACAATTCACCATTCAATCCATGACTAAACCATTAAAACAAAAGAAAATCAATGCAAGTGTAAAAAAACCAAAAACTTTTAACCCTGGTTTAAATCAAACATTTAAGAACGTGTAAATATCAAGTAAATCAAAGAAATAATACAATTTTTTAAAATAAGGAGTGCCCAACATGCCTTTTTGACGGAAGAAATTTGAGAAGAACTTGAATTTGGAGCCTTGGAAGTTGAACTTTAAAAAGAAACCCTAGTTTTATTTCTCTTAGGAGTTGAGGGGAGAAAGAGTGATGAAAAACTAATAACTAATAAGTAAACAGCATTTAAAGAGTGATTTAAGTCATGGGGTAAGTTTTGAGGTGAGGAAAAGACCAAAATACCCCTAAAAAAATCAAAAAGGATTGTAGGAATTTCTCAGTTGACGACAGAGTTGATAGCCCATCAACTTATTGACGGCTCATTAAATCAGTCTTCAATCCTATAGCCACTTTTGGGCTTTTCTGGTAAAGGTTGACGATGGGTTTGCCGGCTCGTCAACTTTCATCGTCAAGCATTGTCATATAGACACTCTCAGTTAAAATGAGCATAACTTTCTACTCTGATATCAAATTAAGGTAAAATCAAATGTGTTGGAAAGAAGACTCAAAGATCTTTCATTTGGTATATAGTAGGCTATATAAATCCTTATATTATAGGAGTAATGGTCGTTGGAAGTTGACTCAAGTTGAAACATCCACTAAAACTCAATCGATAGAAAAGTTCTCAACTCCACTTTGAGTTAGGAGATTTATGACCTTCATTCATCTCCCAAATTTTTTTCATACTATAGTATTGATCATCACACTTATTTTGACATAGATATTATTGGATTTGGGTCTATTCACGTAGGAGCGATGATTCGAATTCTAGCTCAAAAATGTGGGGTGTTACATTATCTCCCCCTTGGAGTCATTCATCATCGAATGATGTGTAAGAACTTATTAAAACTCTAGGAGTATGGAATAAAGGATATAACTTCACATTAAGAATTATCCCTCAACACGAAATATATAGGCATCAAAAGAAAAGAGTTTCATGATATTATCAAGTAAATCATGTAAGCATGAATCATGAGATAACGAGACCTAACATAGATATGATCTTGGGCCTGAGTTCTATGGAACATAATCATAACATAGTAAGGCATAAAATTTTCTAGGAATTATCGGCCTGAGTAAGATTTGATACAAGGCATGAGATAAGATTTTTATGAGACATATGAATAGAAGCATTCACCACCTCAAATGATACATCTAATAGCCCTTAAATATAGCCATGCTTTTCAACTATGCTTTCAGCTTTGAATATCACCCTTCACTATTTCATTCTTATAACTCCCTCATGAAATACATAATTGCAGAGTCTAACTGTATGTTTATTCTATGTTGAAGCCTAACTAGGAGTTAAAAGGTGCTAGCATTAAGTTATGGGACCCTATACTCTATATCTCTCCAAGAATACTACTCCATCTTATCACTATAATCAAATAATCTCAAGTGTTAATCAAGGTGTACCATCAACATAACATAATGGTTTGTGTATCCATCAATCACAACATTCAAGCCTATCTTTACTATACCCTCTTTATGGATCTCCACACTAGAAACCAGCAACTTCAATCACTATCACAAAGATTTTCACCACACCCCCCATTCCTAACTATTTAACATAATGAAAGTTTATCTCACTCTTCCCTCTTGATCTATAACCTTAGCCCGAGTAGCCACACCCAATATTTTTCACATTAAAGAAAATTTACTCCCTTATATAAAAAATTACGGCACTTCCATAGCCACTACCATCCTAACATAAGGAGGGTCACTGAGGGACTAGATTACAAGTATCAAGAACGGGAGTGTTACTGCTCAATTATGAATCCTATTTATCATACTACTTAATGTGACACCTGTGAAATGAGATACGAAACAATAGGCAAAAAATACTTCATGGCAACCACCTAGACTATAAATAGAGGATTGTTTTGGCATAAACATAACATAGCATGAGTTCCGCAGACTAGGCATAGTGAGAAACATGAGTACATATATCATGGGTCATATAACATAAAGTTGATATTTATATATTCAAGAAATAAGACAAGTATTGCTGCTTGAAGCTATTATTTCTCATTTTAAGAATTGAGAATAGTCATGAGTTTGTATAGATAGTATCACTTTGGGCTAAGACATGAATAAAATGAGTTGATAACATGTAGAGAGTATATTTTCTTAGAACTAAGCATAATGTGGACATGAGTTTATGGATCATGAGCGGCATAACATAGAGCTTGAATAATTGGAATCTTGAATTGTCGAGAAACATTATTGCTTCTATTTTAGGGGTTGGAGCATAGATATAAGTTGTATAGAGAACACAGATATTAGACATAGGCACAATTTAAATACATAAGACATTGGTAGAATGTTCTATTAAACCAAAGTAGGGGGGATTTGTAAGAATAAGAATAGATTTATTACAACTCTTCCTGAAACTCACCACTATGAGAAAATTCAACATCTGACTTAGTACATAATCTACCCTTTATCTCAAAGGTCACTATACTATATTTGTGGACATATCCATTCATTAAATCTACAAGCACAACACTCAGCATAATGGGGGTATCACCATGCACATTAACGCCAAACTCCCCCCTAACAACTTTAACATGAAGACACTAAATTCTTTCAAGGACATTTCCCTCAGGGATATTAATATTAACTTTCACTAGCTTCTATAGCCATCACGCTACAATTTAAACTCTCATAGGCACACATATCTACAATGTTTAATACCTAACCATCCGTTCTCAACTCATTAGTTTACTAACATTAAACCTCTAATCTCATAACCTAACAATTTAATGAAATCTTTAAAGCTATACCAAAGGCTCACATTATCTTTCTATGTTCCCCTTAGTTCAACTCTAAAGAACACCATTTAACAACTCCCTAAACTTCTCCATACTAAGAAATTGAAGAACATACACTATGTACACATGTAACTTATATGCTTAAAACTTTATCTAATAACATGCTACCTGAGGTGTAACTTATTCTTATAAACCCAATGCTCCTAATGACTTAGTTGTAATTCATCATTTTAACACTAGTCCTCATGTATAAATATTACAATTATCTACTCAAATTTTTCATAAGTTATCAACCTAAGCTCTTCCACACTTCAAATCAAGCCTACTAATTTACTCCCACAATTCTCGCATCACTATCCTCGAGCCAACATTCTTATCACCATAATCACATCTAAAGTTCAAGTTTAGCATATATTATTGATTATGAATTGCCAATGAAACATCCCTCATACTGTATCATACCATCAAAATATATATAAAAATAATCAATCTAAACTCCTTAATCTACTTAACTACGGTCTACGAGCACATTTTCTTCATAGAATTACTACTACGCCTTAAAATTGACTATATATCTTCTCACCTTCTAGGCTGGCTTACAACTACTAGATAAAAAGATCAAGGGACTCTTGATGTAGTAAAGCCACATAATCAGGATAGTCGATCTTAATCTTAACATAACTCATTTCGACCCATTAGCATATTCTCCTTCCTCAGAACACTTCTTCTTACCCAAACCTACATATAACTACCTTCAAAATTTGTAAACACCACTGAGTCCTCTCTTTCTAAGATTTCCCCATCTCAAATAAATTATAAATCATCATCACTAATAACTTTCTATAAATATCACAAAATCTATAAGTCTTTTTGCAACCATAGCCACTCATAAGAGCATACTACCTCTTTGCTCACTTAATGGTTACATGAATACAACCACCTTTTTCACTCCAAAGCTACCCTTACCTCAGGCTTCTAATGTATGACTTCATATCACTAACCTTTGGATCATCTTACTTCTCATAGGTTATAATACCCTAATTTCTACTACCTTTTGAGTAGAAATACTATCTCAACATTTAGATACATACCTTTCCTACTAAGTGAGATGTTTGTGATAAAGTTCTTGAAAAAGACAGAATTTACCTCTTACCTCAGGCAAAAATGCACGATTCATGAAGATAGAGGTAAACTTGAATCAATACACTTTGATGAACTAATGGACTCTTTTCAAATTCTTATGCTATTTCATAACCGTTTGATGACTCAATTAAAAAGAACTACATTATTTGAAATCTAATCTTTTGTACTTGTATCTCCTCGATAATAAAACATAGCCCCCAAAAGTAGAGCAAGGAAGAAATTTGGATAACTTTCATATAGACTGCACTATTGCAGGATCTAGAGTATAAAAGAATGAGAAACATTTCCTAAAGGCCTCATAGCCGCCTGGTTATAAGTGTGGTGCACCACAAATCCATCACAAGACTCTACTAAATGTAACTTTGTAGACAACCTAGAACCCTGAAGAGTGCTCTAATACCAAGCTTGTCACGACCTAAATTAAGGCCCTGGCCATGACGGGTACCCCAAGTCGACCAAGGCCGCCTAAGATGACCCCATTAGCCTTACATTATAAGCATAGTCATAATTAAAATTGCGGAGGCAAGCCTATGAGAAAAGGAGCTCAATATTTATTTAAAGTAATATACATATCTTAAGAACAAAATCCAAACATTTATCCAACAAGTCTTTAACTTTAACAATACTCTTAAGTCGAGACATGGCTCCGACTATGCCATAGAAACCTTAAAATGATGGAATGAAAACACAAGAGAAATAAACAATCACCTTACAGATAATGGAGGGATCACCATTTCTTAACATATATTTGATAAGAAAATGAACCACCTACTGCCATATAGGGTCACAAGATAAGGCCTCCGAACCTACATTATAAAATGGTGTAGTGTCTGAGGATGTTTAGTACGATGAGTACTAGCATGTAACACAAGAAGAGGGATAAAATATGAAAATTTACCAAAATTAGTCATAAAACAAATATTCAACAATCATAACTGTAATAGAATGTCAAGATAGGGGCAAAGAAATGAAATATGATCATTTGAGAACATAATCCTAAATTGTGTAGTGCTTACCAACCTTCAGATACACATGGGATTTATGGTTTTGTCTCCCACTACTGGAAGGGACCCAATCCATGTTAGCCATATGAACTAAGGATATTTGGCTAGAGATACCCTGGCGATAGCCTTCCAAAATATAGTGTGTAAAGCCAAACTTGTCACAGACCCCTAATATCGGCAAACATGGTTTTTAGTGTTGGTCCCCCTAGTCTACACCTTCTCGGTGAGCTACACAAATCCCTTTAAGCCCAAATTAAAATAGTGTTACACATATCACCAACAATGGAGTCTTTTATTAAGGCATTTCTTAATCAATATTGTCACACCAATAGAACTTTTAAGCCATACCAATTGTGCTATATCATATCCATTTAATCAATTAGACTCTAAATTCTATTTCAAAAACCAAAACCATAGTGCCCAAGGGCGTTCCAAAACCTCTTTATCTATTTACTATTGAATTTCATGCAACATTTCAAAAGATGAGTTAAACTTTATAAAATCTTTATTCAAAGAAAAATTGTGATAAAGGGTAGAGGATCATATCATTAACATCTTGAAAAAACCACAACAGGAGAAAAAAAATTTGATAAACCCACCATCACCATTCGACACAAATTCAGTTTATAATTTAGCATTCAGACCATAAACAACCATTAAAATGAAGAAAAATCAATGCAAGTGTAAAACAACCAAAAAATCTCAACCCTAGTTCAAATCAAACATTTAAGAACTTGTAAATATTGATTAAATTATAGAAATAATACAATATTTAAAATTGGGAGTGTCTAACATGCCTTTTTGATGGAAGGAATTTGAGATGAACTTAAATTTGAAGTCTTCAAAGTTTAACTTTAAGAAGAAACTCTAATTATATTACTCTTGAGAGTGTAGGTGATAAAGAGCAAAGAAAAACTAATAACTAATGACTAAATATCATTTAAAGAGTGATTTAAGTTATGGGGTAGGGTTTGAGGTGAGGAGAAGACCAAAATACCCCTAAAGAAATCAAAAAAGATTGTAGAAATTTTTCAGTTGACGGCAGAGTTGATAGCCCGTCATCTTGGTGATGGCTCGTCAACTTGGTCGTCAATCCTATAGGAACTTTGGGTTTTTTTTATTAAGTTTGATTATGGGGTTGACAGTCTGTCAACTAGTTAACGGCAAGTCAACTTCCATTGTCAAGCATTGAGATACAAATACTCTCAGGTAAAATGAGCATCACTTTCTTCTTTGATATCAGATTAAGGTGAATTGGATGTGCTAGAAATAAGACTCAAAGATATTTTGTTAATTATATAATAGGCCACCTAACTCATTATATTCTAGGAGTAATGTTCATTGGAAGCTAACCCAAGTTGACATATCCACTAAAACTCAATCGATAGAAAAGTTCTCAGCTCCACTTTGAGTTTGGAGATTTTTATGACCTCCATTCATCTCCAAAAAGTTTCCCACACTATATAATTGATCATCACACTCTTTTTGAAATAGATATCATTGGGTTTGAGTCTGTATATGTAGGAACAATAGTTTTAATTCTATCCCAAAAATACATAGTGTTACATTATCAAAAGAGAATATTAGAACAAATGTGCATGATATTCCTCAGTTTACACGTAGTCTTCTATCAGTATCTTAAGTTACCAAGTAATGCCAATGTTCTGTGATTTTTTCCTTATTTTTGTGTTTTCTAGGATCTTTGTATGGGAAAGGTAAGGGGGATTGGTAAACTTGATGGAGGTCTATATGTACTAGTGGATCAATAGAATTAAAAAGTTGTAGCAACAACAAAAGTTTCTTCTAAAGATAACATGGATATTGTTCAAGCGGAGTTGAATTTGTGGCATAGAAGATTAGGACGTGCTTTTATTAATGTACTTCAAAAGCTAGTGTCTAAGGGTCTCAAGTAGTAGAAGATAGAGTAAAGAATTGCATTGTATGTCTTTGTGCCTAACTAACTAGAGTACTTTTTCCTTCAATTAGTATTCAAACTCTTTATGTCCCTGTGCATATGGATTTAAAGTGGCCTTAAAAAGTTCCAACTATGAATATCAATAGATATTTTTTAACAGTTGTTGATGATTTCTCAAGATTTACTTGGTTGTTTTTATAGAAGCTTAAATCTGATGTGTTTGTTCAAATACAATAATTTCTTACATATATTAGGACTCAATTTGACAAGACTATTAGAGTGTCAAGAATGATAATGGAAATGAGTTTGTCAATTCATTATGTAATAGTTTGTTTATAGGAAATGGTATTATCCATATGAGATTATGTGCTTACTCTCCTCAGAAGAATGGTGTGGTTGATAGTGAAAGTATAGACACATCTTATAAGTTACAAGTGTTGTGAGGTTTCAAGGAAAATCCATGTCAGGCTTTGGGGGTATTATATACTAGCTGTTGTATATATCATAAATAGGTCGCCTAGCTTAGCTATTGAGTATCAAGCTCATTATGAGAAATTAAAAGGTCTAAAACCATCTTAAACATCTTCAAGTGTTGGGGTGATTATGCTATGCCAAATTTCTAAATGAACATGATAAACTCATGATAAGAATAACAACAGCTATTTCGATGAGATATTCTAGCACTAAAAAAGGATATGTGTTGTATGATATGTCTAAAAATACTCTCTCTATCAGTAGATATGTATCTTACAGGAAAGATATGTTCCCTTTCAAAATGGAAAATTATCATGGTCACACACCTCATCATGTGTTTACTTAGAAGATTAGTGTCCAACTTTGAATGAATTCATGACTAACATGCAGGATCAAACTGAGAGTTTATCAGAGGTGATCTAACACGATACGAACTAGGGACTAGATGTTTCGGGCATCTCAAATACGAATTAGACCGGAGACCACCCTTAATTCTAAAACTATAACCACCTTGTACCCTGTGTCGGATGAATTCTGAGCATATAACAAGATAGAAAAATTATAATTGAAAGATATTTAAAGGAGGACATAACCATAACCAACCAAATGTCTAACCAGGCATCCAATTGATGTCAGCCCCAATACCAATACTAATGCTAAGGCTGACACCAATATCGACACTCCCATGCCCATAGTAGTCACACAAAGCCTCTAACTGAAACCAAGAACATCCAGTTGGGGCATGCCCTCGACCATAGCCAAAACCAAATTCCAAGAAAGAAACAAAGTATGAAAAGAAACCCTAAGCATGAAATGGAGTCTTCTGGAGTATGAAAGCTCACCACTTCAGTCCAACACAAAGTTATCCTTGAATCCAAGATCAATGAGCAGGAGTAGTATAGCCAGTTCCTGCATTGCATGGGAATACAACACCTGAAGACAGGTTACCAGGTGAACACTAGAATGTACTTAGGAGTAAGGATAAAATAATGTCATTATTCAAAACCAAAGTAAATATCCATATGTAATCGCATATATATATATATATCATGCCGGGGAAGGGAACTGGGTTTAACATGCATTGAAAACCTTTAACCTAGATTGTATAGCTTTACTATCATAATCCATCCACGGGCTATATGGGTCCAGTGTTACCCCCTGAACGGGACTGGTGTGTGTAGCTGCACAAATCGAAGATATCATAGGGGTTTGGGATTCCCTGTATCCTTTGACCTCTATGATACATATATACAAATATAAATTAAGGGATTCTCGTGTACCCTAAATCATATGGTCACCATGACCAACCCACATGCTGGTAAACATAAGTTTCCAGTGTCCATCCATCGGACTCACACCTTCAAAGTTAAATTACAACCTGACATTATTGCCCAATTAAAACATTTAGCACATAACCAAACCACCAATTCCAAGAGTTCATTATCAAGGCATTATAAAGTGGTATCATTATACCGACTATAGCTTACAAGCAATGTCATTAGCAAAGTCTTAGGGCATTCCCATGTACCCCACAAGGTTTTCAATTAAACTAAAGCCATGGCCACTAAGGCCTTACCAATCCATTTAAAACCAACAAAACCAATTTAAGTTCCATTACCATATTGTGCATTGCAAGGTTTTCAATAATAGTCAAACTATGTGAAAAAGCATTTTTATAGGCATTTTAACAAACATATTGAGCGCATATTATTTCTAAAACCAAAACCAAGCATTAATTGACCATCCCCATGCAACCATATATTTCAAACCACCATTATAACATAAAAACCATAAGAAAAATATAGGAAAACATTATTCAACCAAGAATAACCAAAACCCCCAACATATATTTTAAAACCCAAACATTACCACAAAAAATATCATGAAAACCATTCATTAAAACATATTTTTACTTAAACTAACAATGAGGGAGGAGTAACATTCCTTAGATAATAAGTAAGATGGAGAGAAACCACCCCTTACAGCCTTAATTAATTGCCTTGAAGAAAACCTTAGCCTTTCTTGAACCAATAGATGAAGAGAGATTTAAGAGTTTTTAGAGAGTGTTTGATTGTGAATAATATGTTAAGGAAGCCTCCAAAGGTGTTTTATGTCGTGGGTCAAAATGATTCTATGAGACCCCACAAAGTTCCCTCATAGTCTAAGCCATTAGAGCCTGTCAAGTGAAGCCTAATTTCGCTCTTAAAAGACTAAGAAATGGCTTCCAAAGTGATTAGTGTTTGAACCATATGGAATTTTCCTAATTTTGACTTTTTATTATGTGGAAAATTGAATTATCTTTCCAATGATACCTATTTCGTCAAAATCCGACAACGAAAGAGAAAGGTATGGACGATTTACAGAAAGCAGTTGAAACTACCCAGGTACGACGGAGAGGGCCAATGGACCATCGAACTAGCGACAGACCATAACCCAAACCATCGCAGAAGAAGCAGTGAGAACTCATTCTGGTTAGGTACAACGGTAAGGCTGGCGGACCATCAATTTAGTGATGGACTGTCAACCCAGCCATTGCAGGCAAGGCAAAAAGTCCAATTCTTGCCCAGGTGCGACGGTCAGGGCCGACGGACCATCGGGCCCTCGATGGACCATTGCACCCACCGTCGCCTATTCCGTTCAGTGATTTTAAGTCATTTTTAAAAGGGTCTTTTGGTCTTTTTCCATACTTTTTACACTAAGATATAGCTAAAACAAAGCACATAGCTTCACATTCTTCATCGACATCAAAAACTAGGGTTTTCTCTCAAGATTAACCCACTAGAGCAAATCCAAATCTTCCTCCAAGAAATTTAACTCACCATAGATTTTACAAATTGAGTTAAGATTCAAGGTTCCCAAGTCAAAGGCTTCAAGAACCCTCTCTCAAGAGTTCCAAAAAGAGTCTCAAGAAAGCTTGTTCATCCAATTTCACAATCTAAGGTATGTGGAGTTTGAACAAGGGTAATCCTTTCACCCTTGTACCCAAAGGCTTATTTTAAATTACAAGTTTTCAAAAATTTATGAGATTTTACATGAAATTGAGTTAGGGTTTTTCACCCATTATCATTATTTGCAAGGTTTTGATACTTCCCATGAATTGAAAGTCAAATAGCATGATTTGGCATATGTTTCTATGCTTATTGATGAGACTTACAAATTTTCAGATACCTTATGAGTAATTGCATTCTTAAGCAGGAATTTTGAGATGTTGACTTGAGATTTACTATTTGGGTCAATAGACCCCCATTTTAAAATTTATTGTTCAAGACTGTTTGGGTCATGAATACCCCATAACTAAGCTATTTTCAGATTTTAGTTAAAGATTTGACCCCTTAGGTCTAAGCTAAGTTAGGAATCCAAATTTGATTATGATTTAAAGCAAAGAGGAATATATTTTGGTCTTCATTATAGACCCTTGAGTGTTTTTAAAGTGGATTTCCTAAAAGTTCAGAGCTGAGTATGGGAGTAGTATTTAGCATCGAGTTGGAAATGATTCTAAGGTTTTATGCCCCAAAACTACGTGCCACCATAGAATTGAGATTTATGGGCCTGAGGCCGAGATAGTGATCACTTAAGTTAAGGTTCTATTCTAATGGCAAGGGTAGAATAGCTCTCCCCAATATGGGAAAGACGTTAGACTCTATGTAGCTCATATGGTTTATTCTAGTTAGAAGAAACTCCCGAGTCTAAAAGAGTTCCAGAGTTCCAGAGTTCCCAAGTGTTAAAAGTTCTAAGTCCTTAAGTTTTAAAGAAGTTTTACTCTCCACAAGATAAAAGCATGAGTTTGAAAGTATTGTTTAAAGCTTTCTTTAGCCTTCAAGTACTAAGAATAAGAGGAGAGTATAGATTTTACAGTTAATTATAATGACTCACAGATTTGTGTTACATGTTTCACTATTCATGATTTATGAGTTCTATATTTTAGACTTATTCAAGCCATGTGAGTCATTCCTATTTGCAAGCATGATTTTATTAAAGAGTATTGATATTGTTTTATGTAAATGCATACACCCCCATATACTCAATACATTCCTAAAGTGCTGATCCACATATACATCTGTGTGCTACATTATCTTATAATGTAGGTTTAGGTGCTCAGTCTTAGCAGTGACCATGATTCCTGAGTGCCTTTTCCTACATTCCATAGTTGGTAAGTCCTCATGGTTCGAGGACCTACTTTCTCAGATTTTCAGTTGTTATTACTTTCATATCAGTTTGAGTCAGTTGGGGGTCTATCCCAATGGCTCTCCAGTTTGAGTAGTAGAGGCTTTGTCAGACTAGACTAGCAGTTGTGTTTTAGACTTTCAGTATTGATATTTCAGAATATGTTTTCCAGTTATTCCAGTTTTGAGTTAATATATCATGGTATTATTGTTTGTTTTGACATCCCAAAGTGAGAGATAGATATGGTAACAGGCTCAAAGGGTTAGCTTGGGGCTACTTTTAGCCTTAAGCACCGTGTGACGCTCCAGGATGAGATTTTGGGGCATTACAGATTTATTAGGAGAAATGTCCAGAATACCCCTAACTTAAACTATAAAAATTCCCGCAGGTGGGTACGGTTTGAACCCCTCACTCGTACTCATATCATACGAGTGATACCATCCACTCGTACCTTGATAAGAAAGTTAGACATTATATTTTGTCCAACATACGACTCCTTAGCCTAATTCGTACCCCAACCATATAACTAGTACCTGTTAAGTCATACCCTAAGAAGAAATATCTAGGTTAGACACTGGACAACAAATGGTTGGACCTTACCTCTCGTATCATGTACATACGACTCATACGGAGTCTTCTCGTACCAAGAATAAAACTTGTCCAATATCATACTGACCAACGTATGACTAGGGTCCCTAGACCCTTACCTATACTATACAACTAGTATGGTGAGTCATATGATCAAAGAAAGGCTCGAACTCACGAAATTTTGCAAAGTCCAAAACCTAGGGTATTTCATGATCACTATTAGTTAGTAAGAGCAACAAACAAAATATTCTCATGAGCCTAAAAGGACTACAATATCTGCACCTCAAGATCAAAAAAGTTCAATAAGAGGTAGAAAGCCATATGTGTGGATGACTGACTATATGCAGTAATATCAAAACGGTACTTTATCCTCTAGAAAATTATGTGTCAAATAACGGGTTGTCTTTCTTATATAAAACTTTTATGGTAAAGTATGCATATGTTAATGAAACTACAAGCTATTATGAGGCTTTTAAGAATAATAGGTAGGTATAAGCAATGAAGAGTGAGATAGAGGCTCTGAATTCTAATCACACTTGAGACATTGTTACAATACTTAAATGTTAAAAGCCTATTATTTCTGGAACTCGTATGTGAAAGTTTGAAAGGGTTCTTGAATAAATATTTTTTGTCAATGGTAAATGAAAATAGTGGTGTTGAAACAAAAGGACCTAACCAAGCTTCTCCTAACACACTAGATTGCAATCATCCTCTCTTTTTTAGTCTATCTGATGTAAGTGACATACAAATTATCTCCTTTCAATTAACATGTGTGGAAAATTTCTCAATCTGGCTTTGAGCCATATGTATAACCCTGTTAGGAAGGAATAAATTGGGAATAGTTGATGGAATATGCTCTAAAGATCAGTTTTCTACTGATTTGGGAAACTACTAGGAAAGGATAAATGCTATTGTCTTACCTTGGATTATGAACTCTTTTAATAAGAAAATGTTTTGTATAATTATGTATGATTCAATTGCTAGTGTTGTATGGAATGAATTGTTGGCAAGTTTTAATTAAATTGATGGTGGTAGAAATTTTAAACTGTACGGAGAGGTTGCTACTTTGTCTCAAGGAACTATATTTGTCTCTTCTTATTTCTCAAACTCAAAGATTTATGGGAAGAGTTTGCACATATTCCAGCACCTGAATTTGATTATGAAAAATCCAAGGAACTTTTATTCTAAATTCAAAAATTGAAGTTGGAGTTTCTAATGGGTATTAATAAGACTTACAATAATCAAGAAGACAAATATTAATTATGATCCCTCTACCCACCGTCAACCAGGATTATGCCATGGTAATCAATAGTGAAAGTGTTGGAAAGTAAGAGAACATGTTTGTAGTTTTGATGATTGACAAATAAGAACCTTGTTTACTACTTTCTATTATCTGTATGTTATATCTTGTGAACCAGGTCCTTGAACAGTTGTGAACCAGGTCCCAGAGTAGGTGACGTGAGTTCATAAAGAAATCAAGTGCAAATAAGGAAGATTGGATGCATGGAATAAAGAAGAAAATAAATAAAATAGCAAATAAGGTAAGAAAGGAGCAAAGAAAGAATGAAATAAATGAGCAAAGAAGGAAGGAAATAAAAAAATAGAGTCTAAAGAGGATTCAAAGTTTCCTTATATAATGCAATCTTCTTATAAGGAAAAAAGCACCTAATTCCTTACAGGAAACTATGTTCTATTTGGAGAAAGAGTCTTAGTCCATAATATTCTAGGGTATGACAAATCTCCACTATATATATGGCATGAAGATCATTGAGAGTCGCACCTATTGCACATCTATGAAATGTATAATCTTGAGAGCAATAGCCATAAAATAAAAAACTGCGGGACCTCATCACAGCAAAACAAAAACCTGGTTCATAGTTTCTGTTCGAGTTTGCATTACTAAAAGATGAAGTTTGAGAAGTTTAAGGCTAGGGTTAGTAGTATTTGTTGATATCAACGGTTGGAGTAAATTGATGAGTTTTGAGTCTGTAATAGGATATATTCTGAGTTATAATCTTTTCTATTATTGAACGTTGTCAGTCTGAGTAACAAGAAGCGGGTTTGACTTCTTGTTTGTGAGGTATTGTAACAAGTAATGGGTTTGACTATTTGGAGTACTCATATAGTGGGTTGAACAGTTGTAGTAAACTATTGAGTTGTGAGTTAAGAGTTAGGTTCTAGGATTGTGGGGTTGTAATCTTGAGCAAAGCTCTATTAAATTAGTGGAGATTGGTGGTGAAATCCTACACAGTGTAGGTGGTGGTTTTTTACTCCCTTGAGCAAGGAGTTTTCCATGGTAAATTTGTGTTTCACTTTATTTTACTATTTGTTGTTTACTATAATTTCTGAGACCAGGCTCCTAATAGTGTGGTAGGATTAGTTAATTTCTAACAGTTGGTATCAAAGTTGGTCTTTTCAAGTAAAGGATAAAACCTTGAAAAGGATCAAATGGCCGCCTCACCAATATCTTAAGAAGGTGTTTCGCAAATTCGACTACCCCTCTTTAACGAACAATATTATGGGTGGTGGAAGAATAGGATGATGGACTTCATTATTGGAGAAAATCATGATCTCTGGAATATTGTATTAGATAGACCAACAATCCCAATGAAGCTTGGTGAAGATGGAAAGACACTAGTTCCTAAAGGGAGATTGGAATTTGATAATAATGACAAGATTAATGTTTAAAATAATGCAAAGGCTAAGAAAATCTTAATCTGTGGAATTGGCCCTAATGAGTACAATAGGATATCCTCGTGTTCTACTGCAAAAGAAATTTAGGACACTTTGCAAAAAGCTCATGGTGGTACTAGTCAAGTGAAGAAGTCTAAGATTAATGTACTAAACAGAAAATATGAATTATTTAGGATGAAGGAAGGAGAGACTATTCAGGAGTTGCATACCAGGTTCACATCAATCATTAATGAGATCTACCCTCTAGGTGAAGTTGTTCCCAATAGTAAAGCTATTTGAAAATTGCTTAGTGTGTTACCGGAGTCATGGGAATGTAAGGTTGAAGCTATCTTTGACACAATAACCATGGATGAGCTCATCGGAAACTTGAAAACCTTTGAGCTTTGTAAAAATCAAGAACGTGAAATTATTGGGGTCACAAAGCAAAATAATTTGGTTCTAAAACCCACTGAAAAGGTAGATTTTGAACCTGAGAATTTGGCACTCATGACTAGGAGATTTCAAAAGGTGTTCAGGAAGAGCCTGAATTTACAAAATAGGAACCAGGTTCTGAGAAATTATGAAAAGAAAAATCATGATGAAGTGTGTTACAAGTGTGCCAGTTCTGAACACTTCATTAAAGTTTGTCCGTTATGGACAGTGGAGCATAAGAAAAATAATCAAGAAAAATTAATAGAATAAAAAAAGGACCTGGTTCTTCCATCATACAGAATGATGACAAAATATGAAGCTGGTGTTGTTGTTAAAAAGGCTCTTACTAAAATGGAAAACTCTTTTGATGAATTTGGAGATATATAACCATAAAATTGGTCATTACTGGCTATGGTGGAATCTGATGATGAGGACACTCTAGCACTTATTACAGTTACTGATTCAGATGGTGAACAACAAAAAGAAAATTACAAGGAGGCCATACTTTCACACATGGCAAGTTCAGACTCAGATAGTGATACTGAACAAGGAGAATTTGAGGTATGTTTTCTTGATCTTAAACCTGAACTCATAAAATTTTCTAAAAGAAAACTTGAAAATTTGGCTTATATTCTTATTGATGCCTATTATTCTACTTGTTCTGACAAGAATCTGCTTATGAGTGATTATGCATCTTTAAGAATGGACTATCAAAGTCTTGATGAAGAAAACTATTTCTTGAAAAACTCTTTAAAGGAATTTTCTTCTAAAGGAAAAAGCCAGGCAACCACTTTTCAACAATCTTTAGAAGATGACATCAAGAAATTGACTGTAAATCTTCAAGAGCTTACTGAAAAGAATAGGTTGCTACAGGAAAATCTTGCAAGGACTAAAGATGAGTTAGAACACAATAAAAAGTGGACCAGGTCCTCAACACTGTTAACTTAAATTTAGTATAGTCAAACCACCACTAGACATGGGATTGGTTTTAAACCTGAAGAACACAAGTCCTCACAAGGTAACCCTGCTAGATTAAAATTTTGTACTCACTATGGAAAGGAAGGCCATCTTAAAATCAATGTCAAGGTCAAATTTGGGCAAATCATAAAAATATAAATTTATTTTGTTAAAAAGAAATTAGGTCCTTACCATGCAAATTTTCAAAAGTAACCTTCCTTTTATTTGCCTTTTTGGGCTAGAAGAGATCTCATTCATCCTTTTACTCACAGGAAGGGGCCCAAGTTAATGTGGGTACCTAAGACTAATCTTTAACTAGTGTTTTTGGTGAATATAAGAGGAAAAGACAAATCGTGGTATCTGAATAATATATGCTTCATACACATGACTGAAATGCAAGAAAGTTTCCCTTCACTCATGTATTTCCAAGGTTACAAGGTAGACTTTGGAAAGAGAAAGTGATTGACACATAATTTGTTGAGCATCTTTTAGATGCATGACAAAATAAAAACTCAAATTCAGAAAGCTGGTTCTAAATGAAGGAGTCATGAAAGTCCTATTTCATAAGTTTCCCAACACGAAATTCAGTGAAGAAATGCTTAAAATGATCAAAAAAATCAAGAAGAATGTTAGAATGTTCTAACTTCAATATTGAAGGTTCGCTCACAATAATTGGGAAAATTATGCAACAGGAACCTGGTTTGTTTAATTTTGAAGAAAGATGATTAAAAAAAATTAGTCTTGTGAATGGAAATTTGATGATCGTGATCTTAAAGAGAAGGTTAATAATGTCATATTTAGTATTTCTAGAGATGATTATAAGGATATGAATGGACAATATTAGCATAACCTAGTTCCCAAGAAGTTTGTGAGATGATCAAATTGATAGCTCAGTGGTAATCCTCATATTATTGTGGAGGTATATGAGACAGGGGGAACACTTGTTTAGACTATGCATAGTAAAAAAAAAGAGGGGGAACTATTGGATGATTAAAGGGTTCAACATATTGTGAACCTGGTTTCCATTTTCCTGGAGCTTGGTCTTATCAAAAAGCATTGACACATCATGTTGACTTCCTTGATAATTGGCTAGTAAATGAACAATTTTATGCTTGATTAGACATATAATGTATATCTAATAACTCAGTCTTGTACAGTTATAGGTACACACCTCAGACACATCTTTGACAGTGGATAAAGATTTGTGGATATTACCCATGCTTTTATACAAATTGCATCAAGAAATTGAAAAGGAGCTCACAAAAGGGGAACCTGGTTCCTTATTTATAGTCAGGTATGTACTATCCTTTTCAATGCATGTATTTCTTGAGTATATGTAAAGCTCAAGCACTGGTGAACCTAATTCATTCATAAAAAGCCAATTCTTCCAAGAAAAGCATCAAGAATCCTTCTTTGTCGTTTTAATGCTGAACATCCCTCAATCCCAAACCACTTTGATAAAGAGGATCTCAGTCTTAAAATTACCCTAGCTCTAATTCAGAGGAACCTAGTCTCTTTCCTTCAATGTCTTCGTTGTCTTAACCACCTCATTCATTTGAACCAGATTCACAAATACCAAATCATGGGCTCACCTCTCAATTATAACTAACTATTTCTTATGGGAATAACCTTCTTAGCAATAAACTACGATCAGTTCCCTTGTTGGTGCTAAATCCATCAGTGTTGCACTAAGTCTAATAAGTTTCATAACCATATATATTCTTCCAAAATCTGGGTTTGAAATTTATCAAGAAGAAGTTATTTAATAAAAGCACCTAGATGGAGTAAGATCTTTGTGTATTTGAACCAGTTCCAAAATAAAGAAATAAAAAAAATAAAAGGGTTTGATCACTTAATTGTTGTTTCTCCTACATCTTGCAAATGCATAGTTACTTGAAGCTAGAAATACTCAGCTAAGGTGGACCTCATGCATGCTTAGCATGAAGTATTGTGAAAAAAAATGCCAAAAGAAAAAAAGTGCACAATGGTATGGAAAAGCATTCTACCTCCTCCTTCTCAGCCTTAGTACTTCTTCTCCCAGTATATATCCTTGATTTCCTTTGCCTCCAGTTTTCCTCGCGGTGCTTATATTTTTTTCTCATACTCATGATATGATATGCTTTTGATTAGGGTCCCAAGGGATTAAATTGGTACATATCTACTTAATTGTATTTCTTCTCTGCATGTCTTGATTGTGTATGTAAGATGGTTGATATCCTCAGATTGACTTACCTTATTGTCAACAAGTGTATGTTGAGTAGTGTTGCCCAAGTGGCTATGGGTTAAATTAATATTGCACTCATTGTATGTTCATTGAGTTCTTTGGTTGTTGATTTTCAATGATGCCAAAAGGGGGAAGTTATATGGTGTGGGAAAGGAATATATGATGCATTGTTTGTCATTATCAAAAAGGGGGAAATTGTTGAAAAGTAAGAGAACGTGTTTGTAGTTTTGATGATGGACAAATAAGAACCTAGTTTACTATTTGTTGTCTTCTGTATATTGTATCCTATGAACCAGGTCCCTAAATAGTTGTGAACTAGGTCCCAGAGCAGGTAATGTGAGTGCACAAGGAAATAAAATGCAAATAAGAAAGATTGGACACATGAAATAAAGAAGAAAATAAACAAAAGAGCTAACATGGAAAGAAAGGAGCAAAGAAATAATGAAATAAATAAGAACAGAAGGAAGGAAATAAAAAAATAGAGTCTAAAGAGGATTCGAAGTGTCCTTATATGATGCAATCTCCTTATAAGGAAAGGAATCACCTAATTCCTTACAGGAAACCATGTTCCATTTGGAGAAGGAGTCCCAGTTTATAATATTCTAAGGTATGACAAATATCCACTATATATATGGCATGAAGATCATTAAGAGCCGCACCTATTACACATCCACAAAATATATCATCTTGAGAGTAATATCCATCAAAGCAAAAATTGCAGGACCTCATCACAGTAAATCAGAAACCTGATTCACAGTTTCTATTCGAGTTTGCATTACTAAAAGCTGAAGTTTGAGAAGTTTAAGGCTAGAGTTAGTAGTCTTTGTTGATATCATTAGTTGGAGTAAATTGATGAGCTTTGAATCTATAATAGGATAGATTCTAAGTTGTAATCTTTTCTATTATTAAACATTGTGAGTTTGAGTAACAATAAGCGGGTTTGACTTCTTAACAAGAAGTGGGTTTGACTTCTTGGAGTATTTATATAATGGGTTGAATAGTTGTAGTAAACTGTTAAGTTGTGACTTAAGAGTTAGGTTCTAAGATTGCGGGATTGTAATCTTGAATAAAGCTCTTTGAGATTAGTGGAGATTGGTGATGAAATCCTACATAGTGTAGGTCGTGATTTTTTACTCCCTTGAGCAAGGAGTTTTCCATGGTAAATTTGTGTTGCACTTTATTTTACTATTTGCTATTTACTGCAATTTCTGAGACCAAATTCCTAATACATGTGGTGGGATTAGTTAATCTCTAACAGAAAGTAATAAGGTTGTAGCAACTCATGTAGTGGTGTTAGGGGCTAGTCCTAAGTGTCTGGCAAAAACTTTGAGATGGCAATGTTTACCACAAATGAAAATAGAACAAGTGGAGGTTGGACTCAAATTTTAAGAAAATTTACAAACTACAATGTGGTTTTTGTAAACTAAAGGGTATTATAAGGAAAACTAATGGATGTTAATTAGTTATCCTCAAGATAACACATTCAAGAAGAAGATCATGACTGAAGGAACATATATAGCCTATAATGTATATCTTAAGGCACAAGACAGTCTAGAAGAATGAAGATTCTATAATTAATATGCAGGGCAGTGTTCTTACTCAACACCTATATAAAAGGGTTATTCTCATGATCCAGGTCATTAGTGGAGTCTGAAATAAAAATGGTTCAACTTTGTCAGATGGGAACTGCATAATTTACTTAGGATAAATATGATCAAATCTTTAAGATGATTAACAAGAGCTATTGTGCTAATACATCTATTGATTCAGTTATTGCCACAAGTGTGGGTATTAGTGCGTTCTTATCTTCTTTTGAGTCACAAAAAATTATTGTTAACGCTGAGACACAAATCATATGTTTGGTGAGTTGGGCACACTAATTTGTAAGTCTCTAAACCTCTTTTTAGTCACAAAATGTATTATTGACACCGAGCCGTAAATCATATGGTTGCTGAGTTGGACTTTCTAATTGGTAAGTCTATAACACAGCTAGAAAAACCAAGGAACGTTTACCTACCAAATATTGATACAATAATGGCCATTCATATGGGAACTAGTTTCTTATCAGAAGATAATATTATTGCATGACATTCCTTAGTTTACATGTAATCATCTGTCAGTATCTTAAGTGACCAAGGAATGCCAATGTTCGATGAATTTTTTTCCTGATTTTTGAGTTATCCAAGAAATTTGTGTGGAAAAGGTGAGGAGGATTGGTAAACTTGATGGAGGTCTATATCTATTGGTGGATCAACATAATAAATAAGTTTCAACAATAACAAAAGTTTCTTCTAAAGATAACTTGGATGGAGTTCAAGCTAAGGTAAATCTATGGCACAGAAGATTAGGACATGTTTTTATTAATGTACTTCAAAATTTAATGTCTAAGGGTCTCAAGTAGAAGAATATAGTGCATTATATGTCCTTAAGCCAAACTAACTAGAGTACTTTTCCTTCAAGTAGTATTCAAATTATGTGTTGTTTAATTTGATCTTCTACATACGGATTTATGGGGTGTTTACAAAGTTCCAACTATGAATGACAATAGATATTATGAAATAGTTTTTGATGATTTCTTAAGATTTACTTGGTTGTTTATATTGAAGCTTAAATCTGATGTGTGTATTCAAATACATTAATTTCTTGCATATTTTTAGGATTCAATTTGACAAGACTATTCAAGTGTCAGAAATGATAATGGAATTGAGTTTGTCAATTCATTATGTGGCAGTTTGATACAATAAATGGTACTACGTGTTTACTCTCCTTAGAAGAATAGTGTGGCTGATAGAGAAAGTATAGACATATTTTAGATATCACAAGAGCTGTGAGGTTTCAAGCAAAAATCGTTATCAAGTTTTGGGGATACTGTGTACAAGGCTTTGTATACATCATAAATAAATGGCCTAACTCAGTAATTGAGTATCAAGCTCCTTATGAGAAACTAAATGGTCAAAAACCATCTTATAAATATCTTAGAGTGCTAGGGTGTTTGTGTTATGCCAAATTTCTAAATGAACATGATAAACTTATAACAAGAATAAAGGCAATGGTTTTGATAGGATTTTCAAGCATTTAAAAAGGATATGTGTTGTATTATATGTCTAAAGATACTTTATCTATTAATAGAGATGTATCTTTTAGGAAAGATATTGTAATACCTTACATTTAGTTAAGCTTTAGATCCACCAAGAGTTATACTATTTAATTAGATACCCAATGCCACCAGTCTTGCCTTAATGCGACATCATAGTAAAAAGTTATGGTAAATTAAATGAGGAACTGTCAGATTACCAGTGACAACGATTCTGGCAACGACTTGTTGTCTCTTTCCTGATGACTTATTTTGTCTGACCACGAGTCATCGTGAAGGGTTATTTTCAAGTGGCTGATTTATTGGTTTCTTACTGTTCTGACAACTATTCTGGAAAGGACTTATTGTCAGAAATAATAATTCATAGTGAAGATTCGTTGTCACAACAGTAAGAAATCAACCCCCTAACAACGACCCTTCATGATGACTCATAGTCAGACTAAACGAGTTGTAGAAAGGACTCGTTATCATAACAGCAAGGACCCAAGGCTTAGGTCCTTAGACTCGTGACTAGACCCTATGAGTCGTATCCTGAGTCATTCCGACTATTTCCTAAAAATTCCTAAATGATTTACAAGGAGGATTTTTGGTCTTTTCCCATTCTTTAATGCCAAAGCTACATCATTTAGGCTTCCAAAGGCTGGAATATAAAGGGAAATGCCCCAAATTCCTCATTAAATCATAAATTTAATTGACACCAAGAAAAGAGGCGATTATGCTTCTCCAAAAGAAAACTTAGGGTTCCTCAACTTCAAGCACAAACTCCAAAGAGTTTTTTAAGAAATTCATCTCCAAGTATGTGGGATTTCATCAATAGGTTCTTTTCACCCATTGAGTCCTAAAGATTTCCTCAACCCTCAAGTTGAAGTCACCCTTTAAGTTTTGGGCTCTATGGCAAGTATGAGTTTTCTTGGAATTTAAGTCTATTCTTGTAATTAAATCATGAATACATGTTTTCCCATAAGTTTAGCGTCTTCCCATACTCAGTATTATGAGTTCGTATTTTTATTGATGAATCATTGAGTTTTGCCTTGAATTATGAAATTTCTTATGAACAAATTCTAATATTATCATGTGAAGTTGCATTAGTCAAAGTTAGTGGGTTATGAACACCCGATACCTAGGGATTCATACATATATCAGTTTACATGTCTTTGACCACTTTAGATTATCCACTGTTGGTATTTTCATAATGCAATTCTAATGAGCAATTTAGTTTTTAATGTTATTCAGTTGGGAGTAGTACTTAGGACTGAGTGAACTCAGGGATAAAGGCTCACCCATCATTTAGGTCTAAGATGTTTAGTAGAAGTCCCTAATTTCTAGAACTATGGTGCTACCATAGGTTATAGGAGATCACTAGCAGTTGAGATTGGCACCCTAGTCCTTCGGGACATTATTTTAGTGGATCCACGCCAACTAGTATTCGTACCCTTCACAAGGTACTGAACACCCATCCAACTGAGGTTATAGGTTGGACCCCGATCATCTCAGATTGGGGTATGTCAGTTAATGTTAACTCCCACAATCCTCAGTTTATGTTTTAGTTTCAGATTTTGTATGACCTTGTATTCAATTATTCAATTTTCATACAATATATGTTTATACTTGGTCATGCCTTAGTTCACCATGTTTCATGCTTTCATGCTCAGCTTATACTAGTTAGTTTTCTCATCTTACATTCTTAGTATATTCGAAGTACTAATCGCATACTTTCCAGTGCAATATTGTCTTATAATATATGTTCGAAGGCAAAACATCCAGATCGTTCTTAATACGGTTTGGTACCACACTCAACAACAGTTTTTGGTGAGTCCTCATTATTTAACGACTAGTTGTCAATATTTATTTTTCCGTATTCTTTTAGTTTCAGTCAGTTGGAGCTAGTTGGGGACATGTACCAATAACTCATTATGATTTAGAGGCTTTCACACAGATAGTTGTGTTTTTAGCTTATTGAGTATTGATTTTATTATTATTTATTATGAATTTATTTCAGTTTAGTTTCCGCTTAGTAGTTTGCTACTTTGTCAATATTTTTAGTGTTATGCCGGGTCATGGGTTAGCTTGGGGTCACTTGTGACTCTAAGCATCGGGTTATGACTATGGGGCAATCTCGGGTCATGAAAAACTTGGAATCAGAGCGGCAGGTTTAAGGTGTCCTAGGGTGTCTAAAAGCCACGTTAAGTAGAGTCTTGTTCACGGGTGTGAAGTACGCCACACTTGTGAGTGAGAGGATAAGAAACGTTTTAGGAAAGTGTCACTTCTTTCACTATTCATGTCGTGCGATCGAGTGTGAACTCTATTAAGATTTTTCTTTAAAATAATCCTCTACATATTTACAGAAAATTCCTTCCAAGAGAACTAACAAAAGGAAAAATAGGAATAAGCAAGCGCCACTGTCAATTTTGGAAGACCCTCTGAACAGGTCTCCCATGCTGAGATTAGGGTTGCTTTTACAGTATTAGCCTAGTCAATGATAGCTCAGAACAAACAATAGGCTATTGCACCAGCCAACCCGGCTATGAATACAGCAGCTACTATAGTCTGGGATATCACTCGGATGAATCCTCTATGTTCTTTAGATCTAAGATCGAAAGGGATCCAAAGGAGTTCCTGGATAATATTCAGAAGGTGAATGAGATCATGGTTGTATTTTCAACTAAGTGTGTTGATTGGGATGCTTACCAATTGCAAGGAATGGCTCATGTATGGTTTAAGCAGTGGAAGGAAAATAGAGGTACAGATGCAGGGTTGGTTGAGTGGGATGAGTTTGTTACTATATTTCTGGACAAGTTCTTTCCACTTAAGTTGAGGGAAGCCAAGGTGTAGGAATTCATAAACCTGAAGTAGGGAAACATGAGTGTGAAGGTGTATTCACTCAAGTTCACTCAATTGGCGAGGTATACTCCAACTATGGTTGTTGACTCTAAGACCTGAATGAGTAAGTTTGTGTCAAGTGTTTCTGAGGATGTGGTCAAGGAGTGTAGAATGACCATGTTGGTTACAAAGATGGACATCTCTAGATTGATGGTTTATGCTCAACAGATTGAGGAGAAGAATATTAAGGAGAGGGAAAGAAAGAATAAGAGGGCCAGAATTGGCAGATTCAATTTCTTACAGCAGAGGTCAAATAGTGAAAATCGCTTTTAGTTTTGCCAAAAATCATCAGCTCTAGCCCTATCTTCTACTAGTGCTCTAGTACCCAAGTTCAGATAAGATACTCTAGATAGAGTGCTAAGCTCTAAGTCTCGGGATAGTGTGAATAGTATTTGCACCAACCCAGTTTGCAAGAAATATGGTGCCAAACACAAAAGGGAGTATTTGGCAGGTAGTGATGCTTGTTTTGGGTGTGGTAAGTTAGGTCATAGATTGAGGGATTACCCAGCGGTGATGTAGAGAGGTAGGAATGATCATCATTAAAGCCAATCAAATTCTTCAACCGCTCTAGCAGGTCACCCGACTCAATAGGGTTCCACTTCTAGCACAACTGGTGGACAACATTAGGGTAGGTTCTATTCCCTTAAGCCTCGACTGGATTAAGAGGGTTCTCCTGATGTGGTCATTCTAATGTTGTAAGTTTTTTATATTCCTGTTTAAGTATTGTTAGGACCCGGAATCACACTTTTTTTATGACTCCTTATATAGCAGTAGATTTTGGTGTCAACCCTAAAGTCCTTACAAAACCATTCTCAGTTTCTACTCTAAACGGTAGTTCAATCATAGCTAGACAGGTATAAAGAAATTGCCCAGTCATAGTATCCTAGAAAGTCACCTTAGTTGACCTTTTAGAGCTAAACATGATCGATTTTGATGTTATTCTTGGCATAGATTGGCTCCACTCTTGCTATACCTCAGTTGATTGTAGAAATAAAAAAGTGCAGTTTTAGTTTCCAAATAAGACAGTCGTAGAGTGAAAGGCTAGTACCTCAGTTCCTATAGGTCGATTTGTCTCATTTCTTAAGTCAAGGAAAATAATATGAAATAGCGTATTAATCATCTTGTTTGAGTCAATGACTCGAGATCTGAAAGCCTAAGTCTTAAGTCAGTTCCAATAGTAAATGAATTTCCAAAAGTATTTCCTGAGGATCTGCCCGTAGTTTCTCCCGAGCGAGAAATTGGCTTTGGAATAGATCTCCTTCTAGATACCTACCTAGTTTAATTCCACCTTATAGATTAGCTCAGCCGAGCTTAAGGAATTAAAGGAAAAATTGAAGGATCTTCTAGACAAGGGTTTTATCAGTCCTAGTGTCTCTCCATGGGGTGCTCCAGTTCTCTTCGTATGCAATAAAGGCAGTTCTCTTAAGATGTGCATCGACTATCGTCAGTTGAACAAAGTCGCAGTCAAGAATAAGTATCCCATATCCACGATTAATGACTTATTCAACCAAGTTCAAGGTGCCAATTATTTCTCTAAGATATACCTCAGATCCGGCTACCATCAGCTTAGAGTCAGAGATTATGACATTCTGAAAACAACCTTCATAACTCGGTATGGACACTATGAATTTGTTGTTATGTTTTTCGGACTAATGAATGCTCATATAGATTTTATGGACTTGATAAACAGGGTGTTCAAGTAGCACTTTGACAAGTTTATTAAAGTCTTCATAGATGATATCCTCGTTTATTCTCGAAGTAAGGATGAACACACAACCATTTGAGTACTTCCTTGCAAACTATTAAAGATTACTAGCTATTCGTTAAGTTCAAAAAATATGAATTCTAGATAAAAGCATTAGCATTCCTTGGTAATATTATTTTTAGTGAAGACATTTGAGTTGATCCTTAATAGACCAAAGCAGTGAAGAACTAGCCTAGATCTATTTCTCCATTAGATATCATGAGTTTCTTGGGTTTAGTCAGTTACTATAGATATTTTATTGAAGGATTTTTCTCTATTTCTTCTTTCATATCTAGACTGACTCAGAAGAAAGTCAAATTTCAGTGGTTTGATTTATCTAACAATAGGTTTTAGGAGTTGAAGACTTGACTCACCTCCATTCCTGTTTTGACTCTACCTGAGTATTCATATGGTTTTGTGGTTTATTATGATACTTCCAAAGTTAGTCTCAGTTATGTGTTAATGCAGTAGGGCAAGGTTATAGCATATGCCTTTAAATAACTCAAACCTCATAAGAGAAACTACCTGACCCATGATTCTGAGTTGGCAGCATTATGTTTGCCTTAAATATTTGGAGGCATTATCTTTATCGGGTTCATATTGATGTGTTCACTGATCATAAGAGTCTTTAGTATGTGTTCAGCTAAAAAAATATAAATCTTTGTTAGAGAAGGTGGCTAAAGCTATTGAAGGACTATGATATGAGTGTATTGTACCACCCATGTAAGGCCAATGTTATGGTTGACACCCTTAGCAGGTTGTCTATGGGAAGTGTTGCTCACTTTGAGGATGATAAGAAAGAGTTAGTTCATGAGATTCATTAGCTTACTATTTTGGGAGTTCGGTTGGTTGATTCAATCGAAGGTAATGTCTTGGTTCAGAATGGTTGGTAATCTTCTTTGGTAGTTGAGGTAACAGAAAAGCAAGATTGTGATCTTATTTTACTTAAGTTGAAAGAAGTAGTTCAGAGTTAGAAAGATGAGGTTTTCTCCCAAGGAGGAGAAGGTACTCTTCTTTGTTAGGGCAGATTATATATCCCAGATATGGATGACTTGAGGCAGCAAATGATAGTAGAATCTCATGATTATTGGTATTCTATCCACCTAGAAGCCTCTAATACGTACCATGATTTGCAGAAGTCTATTGGTGGAATGAAATGAAAAAAGATATTGGTGAATTTGTGGCTATGTGTCCAAATTACCAGCAGGTTAAGGTTAAGCACCTGAGACCTAGAGGTATGCTTCAGGAATTTAGTATTCCTACTTAGAAGTGAGAAGTGGTAAATATAGACTTTATTAGAGGGTTGCCTCGTACTCATCGATAACAAGATTATATTTGGGGTATCATGGATTGAATGACTAAGTCAACCCACTTCATTTTTAGCCGAATATTATGCTATGCTCTATCTTAGGGAGTTGGTGAAGTTTCATGGAGTCCCTCTGACCATTATTTCAGATAGAGGTACCCAGTTTACCTCTTGATTTTGGAAAAGTTTTTAGAAGGGTGTTGGTACCCAAGTTTATCTTAGTACGGTCTTTCATCTGTAGACAGATGGTAAGTCAGACCTTAGAGGATATGTTGAGAGCGTGTGCAATTGATTTCAAGGGTAGTTAGGATGATCACTTGCCTTTGATTGAGTTTTCTTACAATAACAGCTATTACTCCAGTATTCATATGGCCCCGTTTGAAGCACTTTATGGTAGGAGGTGTAGATCTCCTTTGGTTATTTTTAAGTTGGATAAACTACTTTGATATGGCCAGATTTGGTTCATGAGGCTATGGAAAAAGTTTATATGACTAGGGAAAGTCTAAACACTGCTTAAAGTCATCAAAAATCTTATGGAGATGTGAGGAGAAGGGAGCTTGAGTTTGATATTGGTGATTTTTTCTACTTGAAGGTTTCGCCCATGAAAGTGGTGAAGAGATTCGGTAAGAAATAAAAGCTCAGTCCCTGTTATGTTGGTCCTTATAAGAGTTTAAGTTGATATGGTAATGTAGCCTATGAGTTGGAGTTGCCAACAGAGTAAGCATTAATGTATCCAGTCTTCCATGTTTCCTTGCTAAAGAAATGCATTGGTGACCCAGCATCAGTCGTTCCTTTAGAGAGTATGGGCATCAAAGATAGACTCTCCTATGGAGAGATCCCTATTGAGCTATTTGACCGTCAGATTCGTAGGTTGAGGAATAATAGGTCGCCTTAGTAAAGGTTCTATGGAGAAATTAGTTAGTAGAGGGAGCTACTTGGGAAGCATAGGCAGATATGATGACCAAGTATCCCATCTCTTCTCTTCGAACTCAGTCCCAACTTTAGGTAATAGTTCCCTTAATAAATTAATTCTTTCCATCTTAGTCTATACAATTATTTTCATGTCATAGCATGCATTCATGTGTTTGGTTTAGTCCATGCATCAGTTATAGATTCAGTTATCTATTCATGGTTCAACTCATAAGTGTTCAGTGAAAAATTTTAGCTTTCCCCTAGTACTCCAGCTTAGTCAGTTTTATTTCGGGATAAATGATCTCAAGGGGGAGATATTGTAATACCCTAAAATTTTATAAGCTCTAGACCCACCAAGAGATATACGATTTAATTAAATTTCCAATGTTACCAGTCTTGCCTTCATCCGATGTCGTAGTGAAAAGTTATGGCAAATTAACTGAGGAATTGTCAAACTACCAGTGACAACAACCTGGCAATGACTCGTCGCCTGACACAACGGGTCGTAGTGAAGACTCATCATCACAACAGTAAGAAACGAAGAAATTACCTTGACAATGACCTTTCATGATGACTCGTGGTCAGGCTAAACAAGTCGTCAGGAAGGACCCATTGTCATAACAGTAAGGACCCAAGGCTTGGGTCCTCAGGTCACGACTTATGACCAAACCCTATGAGTCGTAGCGTGAGTCATCGCGGTTGTTTCCCAAAAATGCCTAAACAATTTTAAAAGGGTTTTTTCAGCCTTTTCCATTCTTTAACCCCCAAAGCTATGTTGTTTAGGGTTTCCCAAGGCTGAAATATAAGGGGAAAATGCCCTAAATTCCTCATTAAGTCATAAATTCAATTGACACCGAGAAAAGAGGCAATTATTCTTATCCAAAAGCCAACTTAGGGTTCCTCAACTCCAAGCACGAATTCCAAGGAGTTCTTCAATAAATTCATACTAGGTATGTTGGATTTCATCAATGGGATCTTTTCACCCATTGAGTCCCAAAAATTTCCTTAACTCTCAAGTTTTAGTCACCCTTTAAGTTTAGGGTTCTATGGAAAGTACGAGTTTTCTTGGAATTTCAGTCTATTCTTGTAATTAAACCACAGGTACATGTTTTCCCATAAGCTTAGCATCTTTCCATACTCAGAATCATGAGTTACCCTTCTTACTGATGAATCATTGAGTTTTGGCTTGAATTATGAAATTCCTCATGGTTAAATTTTATTATTATCATGTTTAGTTGCATTAGTTAGAGCTGGTAGGTTATGAATAGTTGATACCTAGGGACTCGTGCATATATCAGTCTACATATCTTTAAGCATTCCAGATTATCCACTATTA
This sequence comes from Capsicum annuum, assembly GCF_002878395.1. Classification (NCBI taxonomy): domain Eukaryota; kingdom Viridiplantae; phylum Streptophyta; class Magnoliopsida; order Solanales; family Solanaceae; genus Capsicum; species Capsicum annuum. The sequence goes on along the minus strand of NC_061111.1, from coordinate 240,479,659 downwards.
ATATTTTCAGAATGTAATTATAATGAGCTATTCAATTTTCAATGTCATTTACTTGGGAGTAGTACTTAGCATCGAGTGAACGGAGGGAAGAAGGATCACCCTCAGTTAGGCCTAAGACCTTTAGTAGAAGTCCCTAAGCTCTAGAACTACGGTGCCACTATAGGTTATAAGGGGTCACCCGCTAGTTGAGGACTGACACCTTAGTCCTTTAGGACATCAGTTTAATGGATCCAGGCCAGCCTGTGTTTGTACCCTTGGCAAGGTACTGAACACCCATCCAATTGAGGTTATAGGTTGGACCTTGGTCACCTCAAATTGGGGAATCTCGATAAATGTTATCTCCCACAGTCCTCAGTTTATGTTTCAGTTTTAAATTTTGCATGACCTTTTATTCAGTTATTCAGTTTTCATTCACTATATGCTTATACTTGATTTTTCCTCAGTTCACCACATTTCATGCATTTATGTTCAGTTTATACTAGTTAGTTTTCCCTTCTCGCATACTTGGTACATTCAAAGTATTGATCGCATACTTTTTGGTGCTATATTGTCTTATGATATAGGTTCTGAGGCTTAGCATCTAGATCACGCTTTTTGGTGAGTCCTAATTATTCTATAACTAGTTATTAGCATTTATTTTTCCATGTTTTTTTAGTTTCGGCCAGCTGGAGTTAGTTGGGGGCCTGTTACAACAACTCATTATAATTTAGAGGCTTTCAGACAGATAGTCGTACTTTTAGCTTGTTGAGTATTTCAAACAATGCTAGTATTGATTTCATTATTATTTATTATCAATTTATTTCAGTTTATCTTCCGCCTTCAGTATTCTTAGTGTTATGCCAGGCCATGGGTTAGCTTGGGGTCACTTGAGACTCTAAGCACTGTATTATGATTAATTGGTAGTCTCGGATCGTGAGAAATATATTCCCTTTCAAAATGGAATAATATCATGATCGTGACACCTTATCATGTGTTTCCTTATAAGATCGGTGCCTAACTTTAAATGAATTCATGACTAACATGCCGGATCTAATTGAGATTTCATCAGAGGTGATCACTATTAGTTAGCAAGAGCAGCAAACAAAAGATGCTCATGAGCCTAAACAAACTACAACATCTACACCTCAAGATAAAAAAAAACCCACAAGAGGGAGAAAGCCACCTACATAGATGACTAACTTTATATCCAATAATACTAAGAAGTTACCTTATCCTCTAGAAAATTGTGTGTCAAATGAAGGGTTGTCTTTCTCATATAAAACTTGTATGGTATAGTATGCATTTGTTATTGAACATACAAGCTATTATGAGGCATATAAGAATAATAAGTGGGTAGAAACAATGAAGAGTGAGATAGAGGCTCTAAATTCTAATAACACTTGGGACATTGTTACACTCCCTAAATACTAGAAGCCTATTGGATATAGGTGGATACAAAAGGCCTCAATGAGAGATTTAAGACTAGACTTATGGCAAAAGGATAATGCCAAAGAGAAGGTATGGACTACAAGGAAATATTTTGTCATCTTAAAATAAAAATTGTGAGAATTGTATTAGCTAGTGCTACTAGGAAGAAAGGGTTTGTGCAACAAATAGATATCTATAATGCCTTCCTAAATGGTGATTGTTGACATCCAATTTTGGTTCAATCTTTTCCTCTAATTAATTTTATCAATGTTCTTGGCCCTAAATAATTTTAAAAAATTAAATAAGCAATAAGGTTCGTATTTTTATCTCTATTTTTACAAATTTGTAAATAAAAGGAAATTTATTTTTTATCATAATATAAAATATTTCAATCAAATATAATTAAATATTTTAACATCAAAATCACAAAAAATATCTTGTGGTAATCGCATTCACATTCTTTCTAATTTTATCTTTTAGGCGATATTGTGACCATATATATATGCATATTTTTTTTTGTTATATAAAATAAATATTTTATAATTTATTATATTGTTATATTTTTATATATATTGTTAATATTTATATACGATTAAACCTGTAAAACTTGGAATTTATATACGTTAAACCAAAAAATAATTTTAGGATAGCAAGGATCATCGATAAAACTTATTTCAGTAGAAAAAGAGTATTCGGACCAACAATAATCCAATTTTATTTTTTATTTCACCCGAACCCAACTCTTATTTTATAAATTTCAGTAGAGAGGTCCAAAATTTGCCCAGAATCTAGTTCAGTTTCTATGTCTGCTTTGACATTCCACCTCAACAGATACAATTTAACCTGATTCGTCGATTTATTTTAATTCGAAGGATCCCAAAATTTTCAGTTATCATTATACTATGTATACATAAAATTATTTTATTTATTTAATTATTTCTCTATTTACGTGGTTATTTTCTCTCCTCTTTTCTTTTAAATTAAGTCCGGATCGTTCCAATCAAAGATCGAACGGGTAAAAATAACCGACTTTTTCTTAAATTTATATACTCCTCCATTCAAAAAAGAATGACCTACTTTAACTTGGCACAAATTTTAAGAAAATAAAGAAGACTTTTAAATCTTATGACCTTAAATTAAAGTTCTGTCTAATGTATCAAAATGTTCTTTAATCTTGTGGTACTAAATATGTCAGTTAGAAAGTTGAAATTAAAGTATTGTTAAAAAAGAAAATGAGTCATTTTTTTTAAACGGACTAAAACAAAAAATAGGTCTTTTTTAAACGGAGGGAGTATGTATGTATATATATATATATATATTACTTTAAGATGTTTATTTCTAACCATCCGATCAAATGATCGGACGGTCTGAAGTTAAGTCAACAAATCAAGCCCAAGACACAACTTTTCTTACTCCCAAGAAATCAGAACCACAGTGCCTTTCCCATTCCCTCAATCACGATCAACTTTTCTCTCAAAAAAAAAAAAGGAAAAGGAACCGCGAGCCACCCCGCTCCTCCTCTCTCCCTCACCTCTCTCCTCCAACCACTCCCCTGTGCGACCATTCCCCACACCAAAAATCCGCGAGAACAGTGGTGTCAGCACAATTTCGGGGATAAGGGATGCAAAATTTTTCAAACTTACCATCAATTCTGAAAAGTGAGAAATTAGGATTCAAAATTCAAATTCTTTGTTTTCCCCTACTTATTCAAAATTCAAATTCATTATTCATTGACGGAAAAGGTTGGAAAATTTGGGGAGAGCAGGGGAGGAACAAGTGAAAACACAGAGGAAAAAAGGGGTCTCAAAAAATTCATAAATTTCCTTTCGATATCAGTCCAAATTCGGCGTCCTCGGAGTCGATTTCGTCGTTTTGTAATTCTTAAACGTCAAAAGCCCAGTTTTGCTGCCCCACACAAGGTGAAATTCTATCTCGTCTAATTAACTATTATTTAGTTGTCGCAATCTATTGATCGTTCGAGTTTGTCGGTTGATCGTGGATATGAATGTTAAGTAAACAGCATTGGTCTGTTTTCCCTGTTCATGTTAAGTGGTGTATTTGCAAGTGTTAATGGTTTGAAGTTTGAGTTTGCGAATGATATTAGATACTTTTTTTTTTTTTTTTTGCTTGTTGCGGATAAAAACTCAAAACAGTATTTTTCGTACCATTTGATATATTTGGTGATAATCTTATAGACTGTGGAACAAACTCGGTGGAGCTTTGCGTTTCAGGACATGCTTGATAGGTTGTTTGGGGTCATTTTGATGTCGGTTTAGATTTTTAACGGGGTAATGATGGCTTGACGGTACACTAGTTTGGTTTGTGTATTCGTAAGTTAACGGCATGGAAAAGAGCTCCGAAAGGCTCGAAACTTCACAGATATGTGGCTGTCCATCACGGTATTTTGCACTTTTCCTTTTCGATTTGAACACTTGAATGATGAATTAATTACTGTTCATCTCGGGCTAGCCATCTATTCAAACAAGATTCTCCATTTCTAACCTGGCACGAGAAGGCCTTATAAGAGCGATCAACTACATGTTCTTGAGTTCATTGTTTCCTTTGGTTTCACGATGTGAATATGGATGTAGTAATTTAAGCGTCAAATGTGTTTAAATAAGTGTGAGTTTGTATTGTTTCATGACCCCTGCCCATCTAGATATTCTATTATGTGTTTCAATATTGGGAAAAGTTCAAACCATCCAATAAGTGTAGTTCGAAGATTTCATGGTAAAGTAGTTCTAGGCAGAAACGATGGGGTGTCGAAGTGTGGTTGTTCTCTTGTCATAGCTGAGCATGTATTACTTTCAGTTGTCGCAGATAATTCTTTTATGAACTTCCCTCTTTGTCTTGTTAATCTCCATCTGCCTTCTGTTCATTTTATTTTGACATGTAGATAGTGCGAATTGGTTTCAAATGTTTGAAGTTCTGATAATGTGAAATATTCTGTGTGCAAGTGTCAAAGTATGTAAGACATGAGATGTATGTGATTTTTCATGGATTTAGGTTTGTCTCGACCTTGGACCCATGAGCAAACATGAATTTGATTTCTGGAAGACTGTTTTGTGTACATATGCGTTGTCCACAAGTTTGTTAGACATGAATCTGATTTTGGCTTAAATTAGGTAGAAATATTATTGTCCGTTCTTCCGAAATCAAGCCCAGAATATGATCCTTCGTCTATTTATCTCAGTTGCTGACTGTTTTAGTTCAAGTTGTCTAAAACTCGATAACTCGTTCTTGTCCTTCGTCCCATGTTGTCTTTCTGATAATGTGAAGTAAACAAATTTGCAATTGGTGTTTATATATACCATTTGTATTGTTTGTTTTATAAGGATATAATTAGTTACTTAGGAATTTCTCTGGCATGTTTCATGGGGCAATTTAAATACAAAAGGATTAGTCACAAGAATTATTTTGAAAAGAAATGTGTTCTTCCTCTCTACTTTGTTCAAATGTTTGACCATGTTTCTCCTAGGCCAGATTCTCATTAATGATTTTATTTCTTCTCTCTGAATTTCTTTTCGTGATTAGAGATCCAACTTGACTTAATTTACATTGTCATACTTTTGTTCTCTGGTAGGCTTTTTTATATAGCTTGGAATTGCTATTTCCTTAGAATGGGATTATAATCTTGAGACTTAGTGGTGGTGTTCCACTTTTTTTCATATCACTCAGTGTTCTCAATGTCAAAACCTTGATACATACATTCCTCCAATATGTATTGTTTAAAATTCAATTTTCTTGTCTTCGTGATAGATGGTTTTATCTGCAAAATTAGCATCTCATGGATCGTTAATGGTCGGGTTGAAAAGATGCAACTTTAATTTAAAGTTGCTTACTCCACTTACCTCTTTCCTCAATTCTTACTCTAATATGACCAAGGAATCTTTTAAATTCAAAGTGTCTTGCTATGTGTACGTTGCACCACGAGAAGTTGAGAAATGAAAAGGGTAAAGATTATTCAAAACAACCAATCCTCCCCTCCATGGTTCTCTAGTCTTGATTTTTTTGCTCTAGGAATTTCTTAGAAATTGCTTAGCTGATTCACTACGAATAAATTGGAATAACATGCCTTGATTTCTTTTCAAAAGAAGTTAAATTCAAATTCCAAATTTTCTTTTTTTTCTCTTAAATTTTTTATGTGTTGGCCATCCACTATGAATTTGGTGCACTAATGTGCCTCATGTTGGGGTTCTACGATAATTACACTCTAGAATAATACATCTTGGTCTTAGAAATATGGTTGTGGGGGGGGGGGGGGGTTCCTTGCCCTCCTAATGTCCTTTGATTGGTTAACGGATATTGAACTCTCTGCTAATTTCTAATTTTGATTACTTGAAATATGACTATTGGCATGCCTTTGTTAATTTACTTCTACATTTCTTACATAATTCCACTACTCTTGAACGTACATTTCCTAAATAAAATCCTCATACATTAAAATGCTTTTTTTACTCTATAATAATTTAGTTATTTACTTAACTCTGCATATTTTAAATTTTCTTAAAAATTATAAGACTTCTCATTTTTCTAAATGTATGTATAAATTATATCACCCTTTTTCACATTTACAACACAAGTATATTTTTGTAATAATTATACGATTTTCGTGTACATGGTAGCATCATGTTTGTTATACCTTTGTTTTCTTTCTTTTATCTAAAACAACAAGTAGAAAATAATGATGAAAGTTTTCTTCTCACCATTTTAGCAAATAACAAAATAATTTTTTTTTTTCAAATATTTTTCCTAAACTAAGTGTAACGACTTCCCCTCGAGTAACCAAAACCCTTACTTAGAATCTCAAGAAGATTTCGAAAGACCAAAATAGAGTTTTACAAATAAAAAATAGTTTTCCTAATTTTTCTAAAAAGTTAGGTGACGACTCTAAAAAAAATAATTTGTCAAGATCCAAGAGTCACAACCCTGTGCCACCATATGTTGTATGCTGTTTCGACCGATTCGAAATGGGGCACGACAGTGATCTTACAGATGAAGTTACATGGATTTGCCTCAAGTATTGCTAGTCAGGGGGAGAATACAGTGTGTATACTGCTCAAATCCCTATATGGATTACAAGAAACACCTAGGCGATGGAATACAAAGGTATCAAAAGTGTTACTAGGATCTCAGTTTATTCAAAGTCAGCATAATCAATCTTTATACATTAGAAAGACATCAAAAGGAATTACTCTTGTACTTATATATGTTGAGAACATGTTGACCACTGGTGATAGTCAAAAATTAATAGAGGAAACAATGGAAACTCTACAGAAGAATTTCAAAATGAAAGATCTAGGTGAACTAAGGTTTTTACTTGACATAGAATTTGCAAGATCTAACAAAGGAATATTAATGCTTCGAGGAAGTATGCGTTAGAATTACTATCTGACTTATGGCTAAGAGTGGCTAAACTAGTTGCCACTCTTATGGACTACAATGCCGAACTAACTTCTAAACAGTCTCATGATCATATCAAGCAAGTGCAACCTACTGATGATCCACCAACAAATCAATCTACATATTAGAAGTTGATTGGCAAACTACTGTATTTGACTATGACAAGGCCTAATATTGTTTTCAGTGTCCAAAATTATGTCAGTTTCTTCAAGATCTTAAGAAATCTCAAATGGAGGTTGCACTTAGAGTTGTGAGATATGTCAAGAATCAGCCAAGCCAGGGTGTGTTGTTATCAGTGATTCAAATGATCAAGCGCCGAAAATTTTTAGTATGGGTCAGGAGTACCATGTCATAGTTTTGGGAGCATATTTTTTAACTAAAAAAATCAGTGGGCCCCATATTTTTAATTACTAGTCAATTTATATTCACATTCACCCATCCCCACCCTCACCCCTTTCTTCCTTCTTTCCCTTCTATTTTTTCTTCTCCTCTCTCCTTTTTCACTCGTTTCATCACTATTCGTCCAGATTTGGGGCTTCACCTACATCTTGATTCCTTGAATCTTTAGAATGTAATCAACTCATGGTTACAACTGATGTAAAATTTAAATGAATATTTTTTTGTATGTCATGTAAACATGTTTTGTGGTAGTTTTTCCTATACTAAAGCCCAAAAATTACAAGACCACTTTAAAAAGAAGATTGCATCTTTAGTCCGCTAAATAATATGAAACATAGACAGAAATAGACAAAGAGGAACTCATCAACAGTGTTGAAAAATAAACAGAGGTCAAGTGTAGGAATCCTGTTAAGGGAAAAGTTTATGCTTTTGACTGATTTCTCTTGATGAAATTAGAGAAAGAAATGACTACTTTCTTAAGATATTCTTAATTTCTTTTAGAATTCTCATGTGCCACCTCTGTATGTTTTTAGTCAAACTATGCTTCATGCGAAGTAGTCTTATAATTGATCATACATTTGTACTGCTCTTTTGTTTGAAGAGAATTGTTTAGTTAGATGACTCAACTATATGCTATGAAAATTATTTTTTCACAGGTATAATTATTTGTTAGAGATTTTATTTCAGCAGAGATGATGTTAAATTTGTGTTTGAATAAAATTGTTCGGTTAAAAATTTGTTTAACTGGAAATGGATGTAAAGAGGGGAAAATTAAAGACAGAGAAAGTGAAGGGGGGAAATTGGCAAGGCAGAAATTTGGCAAAACTATTTTGCCTTTTACCCATCCATTTTCTTTTCTTTTAATTTTTGGGGTTAGGGTTAAAAAAGTGGGAAAAGATATAAAAGTGAGGCCCACATGTGGGCTAAGGGACCATTTCATCATTTTTACAACTTTGAGAATTTAATATAATACACTTAACATCCTTCACTTCTTCCAATATTAAATAAAATCCCTTCTCTCTCTCCTCTTCAACTTCGACTACTCTCAAGAATTCTCTCAAACTTCATATTTTATTTTTCTTCTTCTCCAGTGGTAAAGAGCTCGTTTTTGCATTGTAAGATTAGTTAAAATCAAGTTTTGATTATTTGTAGATCCATTTTATTATTTTTATTCTTAATCATTTCATAGTGATGTAATATAGGAATTATTTTTTTTTCGAATGTGGTTGACAAAATAGTTAAAATATGTGAATTTTATACATAATTAACTCGATTCTGAAACAATGATTTTTGGTTCGGTAGTTTCAATAAATTTTTTCTTCATCACGGTGTTGAATTTTAAAATTTTTGTTAAGGATTTTTGATTTAGTTTTGGTATATTTTGAGCACTGCGATGTTGAATATGGGATGATTGTTATTTTACGAGTTATTTTATATATTTGATTCAAACAGTGACCTATTTCTGCCCGTAGACTTATGGTCTATGAAATAACAATGCCCTAGATTAAAATTGATTTTTAGGTGTATGAAATTCTTTCAAAATATGATTGATAAAATAGTGAAAATTGAAACATTAATAGCTAATTAGTTTGATTTGCAGCAATAGTTGAGTTTTGATACCGGATGTTTGATCGAAATTTTTCATTCATCACGCTGTTGGATTTTGATTTAGTTCTAGTATTTTCATGTAGTGAACTGTTTAATGGTGGGGTTAATTCTTAGTTATTTTGGCTTTTTTATTTGAGTGTTGAATTGTTTCTGTTAGTAAACTTGTGGTCTATGAATTAACAATGACAGAATTATTTTTAGCAACAGACAATGAAGAGGAGAAGACAAGAAGTGTTAATATAGAATGAATATTGTGATGATGAGGAAAAAGACATTTGAATGCTAATTTTGTTAATGTTTAAGACTTTTTTTTATTTGAGAAACAAGCGAATTGAATGATCATCGGAATGATATAACAAACATTTTTTATTTTATGAAAGTTGTTAGGATTTTGCACTGATTCTATTTTTATCAAACTGTATTGTTGCGTGAAATTTGAATATGCATTGTGTTTTCATAACTGATACAGTGTATGATTGACATCATAGAATGCATATTTAATCTTTCGTATACTGCTAGCATAGTCTATCATTATCATGATACTCAATTTTAAGTTGGTGTGTAGTTTGATCAACTATGATTCTATGAAAAACAGTATTGGCATTATAGAAAAATAAAAGCATTTTTATTTATTGAATCTCACTACATCCATGTTGCATCATTCCAAACAAAGAATACTAGCATTATACCACATAACAACATTTTTAGGCCATTCTCTCATTATTTGGCCAAAACTAATTTTTGTTTTAGTTGATCCCTCTCAATTTGCGTGTCTTGTAGCAATACCTTCAAGTGATTTCTCTGCTCTTTGACTTCTTTGAACAAAGTCATCAGAAAATCTTTATTTTTTTGGTCTTCTCGGAGCCTTTATAGTAGATTAAATTTAGCCATTCCATGAAAATTTGATGTCTCAAATCCCAGACTCAACGTTGATGGACTGCTTGGAGGTGATACCTCATCAAGCCATTTAAAAAACTAGCATGCGTTATTATTCTAAAAAAAAAAATACACAATGATTTACTTAATTTTAAAAAAGACATACACGACTCACCTTCGCAATTACACAATTATAAAATTTGCAATATAAATTTGAGTTTGTGTGTGCTGTCCTCAAGTGTAACACCCCAAATTCTGAACCTCGAACGCTAAGCAGTGCTTATGATCCCAAAGGACCACAAGCTAATCTTTTTCTGGTACCTATAACTGAGCACTGCATAATATACTGTAAAAATTCGGAAAACAACTGGCAAAAACTTGTCATAAGGTTCAAAAACTAAAATACAACTGAATAAAGTATCAAAAATACTAAAGCTACTATCTGAATATCTAGTCTGAAAGCCTCTAAACTATCTGAATAAGGAGTTGATGGGATAATCCCCCAACTAACTCCGTCTACTAAAATACTGAATCTAGAAATATAATAAAAAAAATAGAACATCCTCGAATGATGAGGATTCACTACTAAGTCTACTGCTGCTGGCTAAATCTAAACTACTAAGGGTGCTCTGGATCTCATGCTTCTAAACCTATGATAAAACACCACAATGCTAGAGAAAAGTAGTGTCAGTACGTGAGAATGTACTAGTACGCTAGATGAGGTAAGACTAAATGCAAAGGCTCATATACATGAACTATAGCTGATTGGATAACATGAGACTACTGAATGAGGATACATGCATGAATGCACAAACTATAACTGAAATCGTAGTAACACTGAATACTGAATTCTAATAACTGGATTACTGATAACTGGGTTTACTGATAGCTGCTATCTAAGTTTACCGATACTGAATTTTGATAACTAAGTCTACAATTACTGAAATCTGAGATCAAGCCTATCTAGTGGGTGATCCTTGAATCTATTAATACTGATACTTATTGACTGAATTTGAGATCAAGCCTATCTAGCGGGTGATCTTTGAATCTACTGATAATGAATATGGTTTACTGAAAATGAGATCAAGCCTATCTAACGGGTGATCTCTGAATCTCTTGAACTATTTAAGTTCTTTACTAAGCTGATTGATTGTATCCGACAGTCCTGATTTCTGTATAGCTGAACTGGGTTCTATTACTGAGACTAAATCTGAAGCTGAGATTGTGGAAAGTAGTCATTTAACCGACATGCCCCGAATCTAAATTGGTGGGGTCCAACTTGTAACCCCAACTGGAAGGGTGTCAGTACCGTGCCACGGGTAAAGACACTTCTATGGTCAAGTCTATCTAACGGGTGACCCTAAACAGGAAGTCAAGCCTAATCTAATGGGTGACTCTTGGGAGGTAGTCAAGCCTTAATCTAACGAGTGACTCCTCATTCTGTGCTGGCTACGCAGCTCTGGAGTACAGGGACTACTACTAACAACTCTGCCTAACTAATGGGGAAACCACCATCCTTGCCCTCGTTCCGTGCTGAATCCTACTCCCAACTGAAGACACTGAATTGATTTTTAGACTGTATACTAGACTGAGCTAAATCTGTTACTGATCATACTAATTATCTGAGTTGAGCTGAGTTCACTGAGTTCCGTTGACTGGCGGAATACTACTGAGTTCTATTAGCTGACTGAATGCTACTGAGTTCTGAATTGATTACTAAATTGGACTGGGATGTTACTGAGATTACTAAACTCTCCTAAGTCATGAAGATGACTGAGTTCTACCGAATACTATAACTGACTGAGAATACTACTGATCGTGACTTGACTGAGAGTACTATAACTGACACTGGCTCTAGGCACACAGTTAAATTGTCGGGTATTAAATACCCCAGGACTCGATAGCATAAAAGTAAAGCATAACAATTCTTGAATAACATGGCAATCGTCTATCATTCGCAATACAATCACTGAAGCATCCTTTCAAGTATTTGAGGTCATAAACTTATAGACGTATACGCATGCATACTAATGTCTCATAGTTCATTCACCAAAGGGAAATTTCATATTAACATGCTATAATGGCACTACTTCATTCACCTAGGCATTTAATCAAACATATAGGGAGCATACTTTGGTTATACAACTAATAATACATCTAAATAACATGGCTACATCAATCAACATGCTATTTGAAGGGTTTATCATGAACATCATACCAATCATCACCTATTAGGATTAACTCTTGGAATTTAAAATCTAAAACATGAATCAAAACCCAACAATAACATAAACATGAACTTCAATTCAATCATAATCATGTAAATCATAAATACACAATCTTTGTACTTCAAAAAGTATTTTTGAGCTTCATGGGTGGAAGAAATCCATGAATCAACATCTAACATACCTCAAAAGCTTGAATATTGAAGGAAGTTAACTTTTCAATCTTAAAGGTTCTTGAATGGTGACGTTTTAATTCTTGAGTTTTCTTGAAGATGGGTTTGAATCTTGTTCTTGGGTTTTGATCTTGAAAGAAACCCTAATTTTGATGTTATGGATAAATGAGGAGTTATGAGCCTTGATCTGATATAAATAGGTGTTAAAAAGGGTGGAAAAAGACCCAAATATCCTTTTAAAAATGACTTTAATTTACTGAAAGAAAGTGTGCGATGACTTGACCAACGATCCGTCACAGGCTCGACAGTTCGTTGGCCTGCCCATCGTATGTTGCCCAGAAAGTAGGGTTACTGCCTCAGTTGCGACGGCTTGGGCGACGGTCCGTCGCTAGCTCGACGGTTGGTCGGCCTGACCATCGCACTTGGACAGTGAATGGGTTTTCTGCCTCAGTTGCGATGGCCAGAGCGACGGTCCCTCAGTCTGCCCGTCGTTCCTAGGCAGTTCGGACAGTTCTCTGTAAAACGTCCATAATTTTTTACCCCGATACCGGATTTTGATGAAATTAGTATCGTTGGAAATTTAATTCTATCTGATTTAAACATTATTCGCTTAGAAAGTCATCCCTAATTCTTCTTGAGACTAAATTAGACTTTAAAGAAAGTTCAGGGTATTACATCAAGACAATCACATTTTCACACTGGCATATTTGAGTCTTTTTAGAATTGAATGTTTGAGATGTTTGAGACATTGTAGAATTTTAAAATTAAAATAAAGTGGATGAAATGAAATAATGACAGGTGGAGGAATTTATATATGCAGTAAAAAGAAGTGTTAATATTGAAGGAATACAAAATTAGCCGTTTGTTACCATTGGAACAGTAAATATGTTTTTTGAATTGTTGGTGGCACTTAATAGACTGTCATCGATCATAACCTATGTAAATCATCAACGAGATATTAAAGTCTACCGTAGACACTCGTAATCGATGGACCCTTAATAACATGTTTAAAAAGAAAATAATTGTAATTACCCGATCGTTTCTTAAGCCTAAATCCATTTTTTGAGTGAATATGGATAACTTTGAAATTTATTGTTGTTTATATCAAGTTGTATTTCCCTAAATTCTACTTTCTATCATGTGGATAATTGGATAATCTTTCCATCGACATAAGATTCACCCGAATCGGACACCCGGTGAGGAAGTTAGAGCCATTTTGTAATTCCCCAAGACTCTAACCAATAGTGCAACCATGAATCAAGCTCTTGAGAAATAAATTATAGTGATTTGGTTGTTTTCTAATCGAGGATGGTGTGTATTAAGGCCTTAAAGATGTCCTAACGATTGGGTGAATCAAAACATTCCTTACTGATTGAATTCTTGGGAAGGATATTGGTATAGTCAATTTCAAACGAGAATATCTCTCATTATACTTGGAATTTTTGAGCTCATAACCTATTAACAGATAGATAATTGAATTATCTTTCCAACGATACCAATTTCACCAAAATCCGACACCGAAGCAAAGAGTTATACCCATTTTACTCCAGTATGGTCAAGCTGGAAAACGGTGACAATGGTTCTGACGGGCTGTTATGTTTCTGACGCCATTTTTCACGACGTCGTCACTTTCTGACGATATGTCTGATGACATTGTCGGTCCTGGGCAGAAAATCAAGAATTGGACCCTTTTTTGTGACGACCATTCGTGACGGCCTATCACGGACTTGATGGCCCGTCAAGTATGGCGTCAAGTATATTTTTCTAGCAAATCAAGGATGTTTTTAAAAGGGTATTTTGGTCTTTTTCACTCATTTTTAGCTTCTATATATATACTAGTAGTGGAGAAAACCTTCATTATCTCTCATTCTCTTCCACGAAATAGATCAAGAAACTAGGGTTTTCTTCTAAAATCCTAAATCAAATCTTCTCCAAGAAATTTAAGAATCTTTCAAAGATTTCACCAAGTTATCCAAGAATCAAATTTTTTCAAGTCAAAGGCATCAAGAAACTTAGCTCAAAAGTGTGAAGAAGAGTTCACAATCAAGCTTGTTCATCTTAAATCCATAATCCAAGGTATGTGAGGTTTGAACAAGAACACTTCTTTTATTCTTATGCCCAAGATTTAATTTTTACTATTGAAGTTCATGATTTTTGCAAAATGGATTTACACCCAAATTACTTTATTAATGATTTATGATATTTGAGCTATTCAAGATTGATACACATGACTATTTCATCATTTATTTCTTAAATTGATAACTTATGCCATGAGTTGAATATCGTTATTATGAGTTGATGATTTCCGAATGATTTGAGATAAGAGTCATGATTTAAGCTTTTCTATGAGAAGTTGATTATTGAATATATATATTGATATTTGAGCTTGAGAGTCAAGAATGAGTCCTATGATGTTTTCTTGAATTTTTGATACATGATTATTTTGAAATTTTCAAATTTTGACTTGATATTTAATATTGTGAATTTTATGTTTCTACCATGAGTTGGTATTTCAAGTGCTTTCAAGACATGTGTCAAGCTTTAAACTTCCTTATGACAAATTGGATTATTGAGTATATTGATTCACGAGATTGAGTCGTTATAATGAGTCTTGATATTTCCTCAAAGTTATTGATGTTCCCATGACTTAATAAAATTATTACATCTTGATGTTGAGAAAGATTGTTTGATTTTGAGTCGAGTTAGGGATCCACAGAGTATATGATTTACAGATGAGATATGTATATATTTATGTTTTGGTCTTTATAATAGACCCATGAGTTGATATTGATTAAGGTGGATTCCCTAACGTGTTCTGAGCTGAGTTTGGGAGGAGTATTTAGCACCGAACGGAAAATTTGGTATTTCCCCAAAACGACGTGCCATCGTAGAATTGATATTGATAATTGGCCGAGTATGGGATTGCGATTGAGAAATTGAGGTTGTACTCCTTGGCAAGAGTACGACAGCCCATCCAATGTGGGGTTCTCTCCTTAGGAGGGCAATACGTTGGACTCCATGCGGCTCACATGGTGTAGTTATGTCGGTTATAAGAAACTCCCAAGTCCATAATAGTCCAAGTTTTCATGAGTTACCAAGTCACTCTAAGTCATGATATAAAGAATTTGAGTTGAGTATAATGATTTATGAGATTTATAATGCTTTTACTATTATTGACGTTTTACAAGAAATATATTTCAATTAATTCAAGCAAAGAAAGTCGTTATTGTCAGCATGCATGATTTTCATAATCATTTATGATATTATTTATAATGTTGCATTGCACCTCCACATACTCAGTACATTCCTTAAAGTACTGACCCCCATATATTTTTATATGCTATTCGGGGCATCCCCGCCTTATACAGATTCTCATATTACCCTATTTGGGGCATCCCCGCCTTATTTTCAAGGTATTAGAGAAAGTCAAACTCAATTCTTTCCAGATAGTACTTTCTTAAATAGTCCCCTCAGATAGTTACAGAGTTTTAAATGAGCTAGAAAGTATCCTATTAGTGTCTTATCATGCCTTGCTTATGAATCGTGCAATAAGCCCAAGTCAGTTGCGCTTCCGGATTCCTTATCAGAATCCATAATGATAATCTATACTTCTTTATCTATGTACTATTCTAGAGGTAACATGATCTTTAAGTTTCAATTTCTTTTCCTGACAATGCCCTTAGACTTACAAGAGAGAAATTTTAGAAGTCTCACAAAGCGGCCTGAGAAGAGCTTACCAACGTGCTATGAGTTTCCTAAGTTCAATGTTATGCCCTCTCCTTTATGATTCTTTCAGTTGAGATAGAGTAAGATGTGTATTCTTACATTATCAAATATTGTATGGGGAGTTTCTATCTTTTGTAACCTTGTTATCTTTATGATGTTGGAACTGAAAGCCTAGTGAAGCCGTGTGGGGCTCTTTTGATTCACTAGCATAACTGCTTTGTTATCCATCTCAAATTCTTTTTCAAAATACAAATCAAAGACTAGTGAAGCCGGGTGAGGCCTATTTTGATTCATTAGCGACTCTTTGTGTATCTTGTTTCCTCGTGCTGGTTAGAACTGGTTTATAGGTGTTGTGGCAAGAAAGGGTGGAAAGTGTGATTTATTGGAAGTATTTATAGCTGAGCCTTTTCCATATGATCGAGTTAGTGATGAAGTGATATTATTCTTGTGTGTTAGCTCGTGGAAGAAAGAGAAGGAGTTATTGGTGGAGGTAAATAATAGTTTGCTTAAGGTATGAAAAGAGTTGTTGACGGTGTGTTTCACAAGATAAGTATAAGTTATGGATGATGATACTTAGTGGATGAGTATTGTTAACTTAGATGCTCCTGAGATTGCAAGGGAAAGTTAAGTTAAGGCTTAGAGAGTTATGAACTAAGTTAAGCTGTGTATGAAGGATAGATAGTAATGATGGGTAGAAGAAGGGCGTGTTGATGGATTATAAATGAGAGAGGCCATATAATTATGACCAATT
>NC_061111.1:240454836-240460091 GCF_002878395.1 Capsicum annuum | reverse complement strand
GTGTTGATGGATTATAAATGAGAGAGGCCATATAATTATGACCAATTATTGTTATTAGGGGGTTTAAGTGGACTAGTGTTTATTGACGTTTTGTTTTATAATTTCCAAGTGAGAATGGTGTGTGTGAGGTGGAGTTGTAAGTTATGCTGAGCGCTAGGCATTAAGCTTGGATGGATGGTGGCTATGAAGGTGGATGTGATGATTTCTTGGTTAATGGTGCTAGTTACAGGGAATTGATCTAATGGGCTTGGATAGTGCATGAGAGAGCTTGAATTTTATCAACTTGTAATTAAGTTTGATTTTGTGTTCTTGGTGAGAAATCTTGCCCAAGGTGCTATGGGGCTGCTTTAGTTTTCTAGGGTCATTGTATGTGGCGTAATTAGTAAGTGTCATGGAGATGCTAGGTGGAGGAAGAATAGTTAGGTAATGAACGATGTTCCTAATAATTGAGTCAAGGAGTGTGATGGCTTTAGTCTAAGGGGGAGATAGTAGAACAAGTGACCAGGTTAGGTTGCCAGGTTCTAGGGGGTATGTCAATAAGTTGTGGAACAGCTGTGAGAAGGGATACTACTTGACCCATTTTTATTTTAGTATTTTCAGTCATTTCTATATTTATTCATGCTTTGTGTTTTGATTCCATGATCATGATTCACGTCCAGGCATGCCCTAAAGAATCCTGTCCTCACTTAGCTACCAAAATGCGGAGTCTCAAACCTTTCACCGGTTGGAATCACATTTTATAGTTACGAATTCCCAATTTAGGTCATGCAACGCATGACTATGTACTTGAGTTTTGTGATATGTTCAGTTCCAATGTTTAAGTGCTACTTTTAATGATCAAAATTCAAATTTATATCATGCATGTCCCCGGGCCATATTTCTTTGATGGGTTTATGATGTTAAATCCTTTTTTCCTCAAGCCTCAGTTGAGTGTCAAGTTATTCATAGCATCTATTCATTTGTTAGATCCTCATTCTCTAATCTTTTAGTTATCTTTCCTTACCCAAGATAGTGGTGGTGAATAGTTGTTTAGTTGGAAGAGAGGAGATATTTCCTTATCAACGATAGAGGGTGGCATGCCTACTTTGGCTTGACGGTAATATGAAGTAAGATTGAGGCTAAGTCTTTGATACATGTTATGTTTAGTTGAAGTTTAATGTGTTATGATTGGGAAGATTGTGGTGTGTTCATTTTGTGTAATTCCATGAGTTGGAAAGAATATTGGGGTGAAGAGTTTGCATAGGACTTGATTAGCAAGGAGTATGTCAGGTGTGCTTGACGTGAGTGCATGGAAATTTTCTTGATAAGAGGTTTGTAGGGTATGAAGAAGAGGCTTTATAAGTGTTTAATTAGGAATGCGCATGTGGTTATGAAGATAGGCTTGAATGTCGGCTTGAATGTCGTGTTTGTGTGCATGCGGATGGGTGCCTTGCACATTAGTAAATGGCTAGTGCTAGGTGGATTGGAGTTGTCGAAGTGGTAGTGAGAATTACTCTTGAAGTGAGAGTGTTTGAGAAGTGTGGTTGAGTTTGAGAGTAAGGATTTGTCTTGCTTGAAGCTTAGTGCTTTTATCCTGACTTATGATTCATAGGTTTGGGTTTCAAGTTGTGGGACTATGGTAATTCTATGATCTCTGATTGAGATGTGTTGTTTAGATCTTGCCTAAAGTTCTTTGCTCCTTCAGACCGTTAGAATTCCTTGGAAGGGTGTTGAAGGAATCCTTCACTTAAGTATGAGTATCTAGTATGATTCAGTTTGCATGGTTAGCAACCCAATTTTTTTTTAAAATTTGGCAGATAGGTTTCTATAATCTTCTGTTTTTTTTGTTCAAACTAGTCTGGTCTTACCACTCGAAGTTTCATAAGTACGGGCAGTCTGATAAGTAGTTGCTCGCGCCCAAATTCTACGAATTCAGTTCAGTATGTGTATCAGGCATCAGTTTCAGATTCGGATATATAATTGTGATTCAGTCTGTAAGCATTCATTGAACAATCTTTGTTTTCCAAGTATTCTAGTCCAGACAATGTAATACCCATTGTGTAGCCTTATCTTTGTTTCTCATAACCTATGCCTGCATATATTATCTCTTCGCCATCTATGAGTACGATTTCACTCTGGTCACATCAAGTGAATTCTAAACTCTCAGTTAATATAGGAAGAAGGCAAATCAACTCAGATTCAGTCAAGAATTACAGTTGTCCTCTATCTATTCTTTTCCAGTCTCGGATCCAGATGTATAGATATTCTCATCATGAGTTTATACATTCAACGAAGTACTTCAAAGTTTAGAAATATATAGATTTAGATTTGCAAGTTGTTTCAGCTGTGTGTCTTCAGTTTTCTCTATATTTTTGGCTAAAAAGCAACATTCGAGGACGAATGTTTCCAAGGGGAAGATATTGTAATACCCTAATCATTTCTTAAGTCTAAATCCATCTTTTGAGTGAATATGGATGACTTCCAAATTGATTGTTGTTTATCTCATGTTGTATTTCCCTAAATTCTACTTTCTATCATGTGGAGAATTGGATAAGCCCGGTGAGGAAGTTAGTGCCATTTTGTAATTCCCCGAGACTCTAACCAATAGTGCAACCATGAATCAAGCTCTTGAGAAATAAATTATAGTGCTTTGGTTGTTTTCTAATTGAGGATGGTGTGTATTAAGGCCTTAAAGATGTCCTAACGATTGGGCGAATCAAAACATTCCTTACCGATTGAATTCTTGGGAAGGATATTGGTATAGTCAACTTCAAATGAGAATATCTCTCATTATACTTGGAATTTTTGAGGTCATCACCTATCAACAGATAGATAATTGAATTATCTTTCCAACGATACTAATTTCGCCAAAATTCGATACCGGAGTTATACCCATTTTACTCCAGCATGATCAAGCTGGAAAATGGTGACGACGGTTCTGACGGGCTGTCACGTTTCTAACGCCATTTTTCACGACGTCGTCACTTTCTGATGACATTTCTAACGACGTTGTCATCCCTGGGCATAAAATCAAGAATTGGACCCCTTTTTGTGACGACCATTCGTGACGACGGACCTGACGGTCTCGTCACGGATGGCGTCAAGTATATTTTTCCAGCAACTCAAGGACGTTTTTAAAACGGTATTTTGGTCTTTTTCACTCATTTTTATCCTCTATATATATACTAGTAGTGGAGAAAACCTTCATTATCTCTCATTCTCTTCCACGAAATAGATCAAGAAACTAGAGTTTTCTTCTAAAATCCTAAATCAAATCTTCTCCAAGAAATTTAAGAATCTTCCAAAGATTTCACCAAGTTGTCCAAGAATCAAATTTTTTCAAGTCAAAGGCATCAAGAAACTTAGCTCAAAAGTGTGAAGAAGAGTTCCCAATCAAGCTTGTTCATCTTAAATCCATAATCCAAGGTATGTGGGGTTTGAACAAGAACACTTCTTTCGTTCTTGTGCCCAAAGATTTAATTTCTACTAGTGAAGTTCATGATTTTTGCAAAACGGGTTTACACCCAAATTACTTTATTAATGATTTATGATATTTGAGTTATTCAAGATTGATACACATGACTATTTCATCATTTATTTCTTAAATTGATAACTAATGCCATGAGTTGAATATCGTTATTATGAGTTGACGATTTCCGAATGATTTGAGATAAGAGTCATGATTTAAGCTTTTCTATGAGAAGTTGATTATTGAATATATATATTGATATTTGAGCTTGAGAGTCAAGAATGAGTCCTATGATGTTTTCTTGAATTTTTGATACATGATTATTTTAAAATTTTCAAATTTTGACTTGATATTTAATATTGTGAATTTTATGTTTCTACCATGAGTTGGTATTTCAAGTGCTTTCAAGACATGTGTCAAGCTTTAAACTTCCTAATGACAAATTGGATTATTTAGTATGTTGATTCATGATATTAAGTCGTTATAATGAGTCTTGATATTTCCTCAAAGTTATTGATGTTCCTATGACTTAATGAATTAATACATCTTGATGGTGAGAAAGATTGTTTGATTTTGAGTCGAGTTAGGGTTCCACAGAGTATATGATTTACAAATAAGATATATATATATTTATGTTTTGGTTTTTATAATAGACCCATGAGTTGATATTGATTAAGGTGGATTCCCTAATGCGTTCTGAGCTGAGTCTGGGAGGAGTATTTAGCATCGAGCGAGAAATTTGGTATTTCTCCGAAACTACGTGCCATCGTAGAATTGATATTGATGATTGTGGGCCAGAGGCCGAGTATGGGATTGTGATTGAGAAATTGAGGTTGTACTTCTTGTCAAGAGTACGACACCCCCGCCAATGTGGGGTTCTCTCCTTAGTAGGGCAATACGTTAGACTTCATGCGGCTCACATGGTGTAGTTATGTCGGTTATAAGAAACTCCCAAGTCCATAATAGTCCAAATTTTCATGAGTTACCGAGTCACTCTAAGTCATGATTTAAAGAGTTTGAGTTGAGTATAATGATTTATGAGATTTATAATGCTTGTACTATTATTGATGATTTGCAAGGAATATATTTCAATTAATTCAAGCAAAGAAAGTCGTTATCGTCAGCATGTATGATTTTCAGAATCATTTATGATATTATTTATAATGTTGCATTGCACCCCCACATACTCAGTACATTCCTTAAAGTACTGATCCCTGTATATTTCTATATGCTACAATGCCTTATAATGTAGGTACAAGTTATAGCGCAGATACCGCATTCAGTCAGTTTGCAGCTTCCAGTCAGCAGGTGATGAGTCCTTTTGATTCGAGAGCTTGAGTCAGTTATACAGTTCGAGAAGTGTTGTATTTTTTTCTTACTTTAGTCATATTGAGATTGGGTAGTTGGGAGTCATGACCCATCTATCTGAAGTCAGTACCAGTAGAGGCTTCATAGACAGTCAGTAGAATTTGATGTATTCTGTTTCAATTTCATTTGTAAAAGTAGAGTTGTAATCTTGTAAAGTTCATATTTGTATTGAGCAAGTTCGGATAAGTTCTATGTTTTCGCTGATCTTATATAGATTTAAGCATTTTATCCAGTTGTTTACGAGTTATGCCAGTAGGAGGGTTAGCTTGAGGTCACTTGTGCCCCTAAGCACCGTGTGACATCTCGGGACCCAAATTTCGGGGCGTTACAATAATTAAGTAAAAAATATACTTGTTCTTTGAGGGTCCATCAATTCAATTGGTCTACCGTAGACTTACACTGTAGGTAGTGCATCGATTGATCTCTGGATCATTGTTAG
>NC_061111.1:240448586-240451836 GCF_002878395.1 Capsicum annuum | reverse complement strand
TTCTGCAATAGACATCCTAGAATTAAGCTTTGATCGATGGTAGATTAGTAAACCATCAGCAATGGGCAATGGGCAATTTATTATGGTTTCTTTTACTAAGCTGACATTGCCCATTGCGGTTCGCCACAGCGGTTCATACAATGAGTTGGTTGCAAGCGTAATAGAGAGTGGGGATCTAGATTGCGCGTCGAGAAATGTGGTGATTAGTTATCTAATACATTTGAGGAAAAATATGCATCCTACGATAATAAATAATGATAAACGTGTGTTGTTGTACATGGTGGATGTTGATGTTGATGGCTTTAGGCCTATTTAAGGATAAATGTAGTTAAGAGGCCCTTTGAAGAACTGTTGAATTTATCACCACCCCCACCTAGGCGCTCGAAAGTCGACGACGATTGGAATGATTATGAGAACGATGATGATCATTCAATTAATATGGAAGATAATTCTATGCATATGAAATAGGTTTCATCGGACTCGCAAGATGCAGAAGAAGATTGTGGAACGGGATCACAACCAAGATAATCCTTCGCTGATGAAACTAATTTCGATCATGATCAAACAGTAGTCGATAAGAAAAAGCTGAAAATGCTACTAGACGGAGCATCAGTGAGGCAGTCTTTTAATTATTTTACGAAGAAGAGCAGAACCAAATTGTTGAAGGTGAAATAAGTATCTCATGGTTGTGGTTGGTTGTTGCGGGTAAGGAAGCACGAATCCTCAGACAGATTTTGCATATACAAGTATGTTGGGTTCCACACCTGCGGTGTTGAACACGCCATGGGTAGGCACAAGAAAATCCCATCCAAGATGATTGCTTCGCTATGCTTAAATTATTTTTGTGATGGTAAGGGTGCAAGCATAAGAGAAATTCAGAGGATTGTGTTTAGGGAGATGCTTGTTCAATGAATACAACTGTAGATTGCTTGATTAAATTCACGAAGAGTAAAAATTATGTGATAATAAATTCAGATCTCATATATAGTCTATCGTAGACAAGCAAATTAATCGACGCTACACTAAATACTATTTTATGCACTATCATCGATCACACATTGTCACTCCTCGACTAGATATATAAGTCGATCGTAAACCATATGAATCGATGAACCATCAGTAGCTTGTAGTTTGAAAGAAAATAATTAAATTAAAAAAGTTTAAACACATAATCATATGATTTGGTGGTGGTGAAAGAAAATAATTAAATTAAAAAAAGTTTAAACACATAATCACATAATTTGGGGTGGTGAAAGACAATAATTAAATTAAAAAAGTTTAAATACATAATCACTTGAGTTATTGAACTGTTGGTTAAACAAACAATCTTGAACTATTGGTGACACTTAATAGACTGCCATCGATGCTGACCCATGTCAATCCCATTTAAAAATATACTTGTGCTTTGAGGGTTCATCAATTCCTTTGGTCTATTAAAGACTTACATTGTAGGTCGTGCATCGATTGCTCTTTTGATCATTCGTAGATCACATAGATTTATGTACATGGTTATAGACCTTTACTTGGATGTTTTTTAAAAATAAATAATTAAATAAAAAATAAATAAATTGTGGGTTTCTACCATATGAAAGAGTTTAAACAAGTCACATGATCTTGTTAGAGCTTACACAAATTGGGGGTGGTAATTAAAAGATTATGTGGATGGATAGTGACTGAACAATAAACATCCTCAAACTAATATTCGCCAAAGCACAAGTATATTTTGAGGATATTGATTATATATGATGTCTACCCATTCATACACTCTTTTGATTTGGGGGTGGTGATTGAACGAATATGTGGATGGGTAGGCATCAATTATAATCAACATCCTCAAAACATACTTGTACTTGGACAAACATTACTCTTAGGATATTGTTTGTTCAACCACTACCCATCCCCACACACCTTAATTCACCATTCCTAATTTGTATAAGCTCTAATATGATTATGTGACTTGTTTAAACTCATTCATATGTGTAGAATTCCACACTATATTTTTTTTTAAACAACATACTAGTATGGGTCTATAATCATGTACATACATCTACGAGATCTAACAATGATCCAGAGATCAATCGATGCACTACCTACAGTGTAAGTTACGATAGACCAATTGAATTGATGGACCCTCAAAGAACAAGTATATTTTTTACTTAATTATTGTAACGCCCCGAAATTTGGATCTCGAGATGTCACACGGTGCTTAGGGGCACAAGTGACCCCAAGCTAACCCTCCTACTGGCATAACTCGTAAACAACTGGATAAAGTGCTTAAATCTATATAAGATCAGTGAAAACATAGAACTTATCCGAACTTACTCAATACAAATATGAACTTTACAAGATTACAACTCTATTTTTACAAATGAAATTGAAACAGAATACATCAAATTCTACAGACTGTCTATGAAGCCTCTACTGGTACTGACTTTAGATAGATGGGTCATGACTCCCAACTACCCAATCTCAATATGACTAAAGTAAGAAAAAAACACAACACTTCTCGAACTGTATAACTGACTCAAGCCCTTGAATCAAAAGGACTCATCACCTGCTGACTGGAAGCTGCAAACTGACTGAATGCGGTATCTGCGCTATAACTTGTACCTACATATACTCTGTGGATCCCTAACTCGACTCAAAATCAAACAATCTTTCTCGCCATCAAAATGTATTAATTCATTAAGTCATAGGAACATCAATAACTTTGAGGAAATATCAAGACTTATTATAACGACTTAATCTCATGAATCAACATACTAAATAATCCAATTTGTCATTAGGAAGTTTAAAGCTTGACACATGTCTTGAAAACACTTGAAATACCAACTCATAGTAGAAACATAAAATTCACAATATTAAATATCAAGTCAAAATTTGGAAATTTTAAAATAATCATGTATCAAAAATTCAAGAAAACATCATAGGACTCATTCTTGACTCTCAAGCTCAAATATCAATATATATATTCAATAATCAACTTCTCATAGAAAAGCTTAAATCATGACTCTTATCTCAAATCATTCGGAAATCGTCAACTCATAATAACGATATTCAACTCATGGCATAAGTTATCAATTTAAGAAATAAATGATGAAATAGTCATGTGTATCAATCTTGAATAGCTCAAATATCATAAATCATTAATAAAGTAATTTGGGTGTAAACCCGTTTTGCAAAAATCATGAACTTCAATAGTAGAAATTAAATCTTTGGGCACAAGAACGAAAGAAGTGTTCTTGTTCAA
>NC_061111.1:240430423-240445586 GCF_002878395.1 Capsicum annuum | reverse complement strand
TGAGCTTTTACTGAAGCTGAGTACTGATTTCTGATAATTGAGTAACTGAATTACTGATACTGAGTTACTGTGGTTACTGTGTCTAACAGTCCTGATTTTGTAGAACTGAACTGAGTTCTAAACTGAGACTGTGAGTGGTAGTCATCTAACTGGCATGCCCTTTTTCTGAATTGATTTGGGGTCCAACTTATAACCCCAGCTGGAAGGGTGTCAATACCGTGCCATGAGTAAAGACAACTGAAGGGTCACCCTCATCTGGTAGGTACCATGAATGAGAATGGTGGTACCCTTAACTGGTAGGTAATACATCTCATCAACCCTCAATTGGCAGGTTGATATCTCAACCTACGCTGGCTATATAGTTCTGGAATGCAAGGACTGCTTCTAAGGATCATATCCTCTACTGGCAGGTGAACCCCTATCCTTGGGTTCACTCGGTGCTGAATCCTACTCCCATATGAATGACACTGATTTCTATACTGAGCTGAACTAGGCTGATACTGAGTTTCACTGAGTTCTATAACTCCTTGAGTACTTACTATTTTGGGACATGACTGAGACTATTTTGTAACTAATGTAGCTCTAGGTAAACAACTAGATTGTCGGGTATTAGATACCCCCAGGACTAGATAGCATGAAAATAAAGCATAGCATGATCTTGAAAAGCATAACAATATCCACTTGTTCATAATTCATTCATAGAGACATTTCATCAAATACTTGTAAGGCATAAGCTTGTACATGATTGGGATGACATAATGACATGTCATGATTCCACTATATACTTCACATAGGTATTTTAGCAAACACTTGGGATGTATGGATTATTTTACATAATAACTGTCAACACATGAACATCATGAATACAATATTCTATTGCAATTTCAAGAGTATAGCATACAATCCATATAATTCATCACATGAACTATTTGAATTTCATGGAAACTATAATTAATCATGAATTGAAACCCAATTACTATCCTCAATATGAATACAATCAGTTTCAAGCATGAAATTCATAAATCTGAGATCTTGTAAGTTTAAAAAAGGGTTCTTGGACATCATGGGTAAAAGGAACCCATGAATGAACACCTAACATAACTGGGAATATTAATTCTTTAAAGTTCTTGGAGGAATTTCTGAGTTTGTTCTTGATTTCTTGAAGCTAGGGTTTTGCCCTTTGAGAGAGAATGTTTTAATCTTGAGAGAAAGTGAGTGAATAATAAATTAATTGGTTATTTAGGGGTTTAATTTTGTGTTTATACTGATTAGGGTCATGGAAAAAATACCAAATTACCCCTGGGAATTAATTAAATTTCTTCACTGAAAATCTTGAGTTTGGCCTGCACCGCGATGCTGTGTCATCGTGGTGAGCCATTAGAATTGGACTGACACTGTTCAAAAAGGGATGAATATGAAATGGATCCTTGGAATGATGCAACACCATCGCGGAGGCTCACTAGAATTTGACAATAGAGAAAATGGCTAGTGGCGCAACGCGGTGGGATTGCGTTGCCATACTGGAAAATAACAATTATGAATTGGAGCATTGGCTTGATGCGACATTATCATGGAGATTCACTTGAAACTATCAAATGCTATTTGGCTGGTCTCCGAGGTGCTCTGATGTGCCAGATGGCACACTGCTTTACAAAAATAGCTCTAACTCTTTGCCCGGGTATCGGATTTGGGCGAACTTTATATTGTTGGAAAGCTGACTGAATTTTCTACGTAATGGTAAGCTCTAAACTAAAAAATCCTGAGTACTATAAAATTTTTATATATTAATACTCATGTACTTAGAATTAAATTAAGCTAGGGAAATATGGGGTATTACAATATCTCTTCCTTAGGAACATTCGTCCTCGAATGAGATTGATTAAGCTGAGAAATTCTGATAGACTGAGCTTACACACTGAACATGCACAACTGAAACATGATTGCATGACTGAAATCGTCGATAAGTTGAGTTTTCATACTGAACATGCATATCTAATGCATGAGTATATGACTGAACTGATTCATGAATGCATGACTGATATGCAATGATAATGGATACCAAGTTTGTAACTGAATAGGGAGCTGAGTAAATCTAAGAAAAAATGTTACCTTAAGCTGAATTTGAGTTTGCAAAAAATAGGTGAGGATACTTGGTCTACATATCTGCTTATGCTTCCCAAGTAGCTCCCTCAACGGATTGATTCCGCCAAAGAACTTTGACCAAGGAAACTTCTTTATTCCTCAGTCTGCGAATCTGATAATCGAGAATTTAGACTGGGACCTCTTTGAAAGAGAGATCATTCTGAATGTCTATGCCCTCTAAGGGAATTATGACTGCTGGGTCACTAATGCATTTTTTAGCAAGGCAATGTGGAATACTGGGTGCACTGAAGATAGATATGAAGGCAACTAAAGCTCATAAGCTACCTTTCTAAAATGGTTGAGAATTCTATAAGGACCGACATATAGGGGGACTGAGCTTTCCCTTTTTGATCCTCATATTTGCATATGATTTTTATCGGCTCAGGGCTGCCCTAAGCTTTTTCCTGATCAACTGAACATTCTCTAAGGCATCAAACACTAAGTCAGGCTCTACTACTGCGGCCTCACCGACCTCGAACCAACCAATTAGAGATCTATATCTCCTACTATAAAGAGCCTCAAACAAAGCCATCTAAATATTGGAATGATAGCTGTTATTATATGCTAATTCAATCAAAGGCAAGTGGTCATCCCAACTACCTTTAAAATCAATAACGCATGCTCTTAACATATCTTATAGAGCCTGAATGGTCCTTTCTTCTTCACCATTTGTCTGAGGGTAGAAGGCTATACCAAGGTGAACTTGGGTACTAAGACCCTTTGGAATGCTTTCTAAAAGTAAGAGGTAAACTAGGTACCTCTATCTGAGACAATGGATACTGGGACTCTATGTAACTTTACCAACTCTCTGATATAGAGTTTGGCGTAGTCCTCGATTAAATAAAAAGAATGGACTGGTAAGAAATAAGCGGATTTGGTCATCCTATCTACGATAACCCAAATCTAATCATGCTGATGGTGAGTACGAGGTAAACCTATCATAAAGTCCATGTTCACTATTTTCCATTTCCATTTGGGAATAATGAACTCCTGCATGGACACACTAGGCTTCTGGTGCTTAATATTAGCCTGTTAACACGTAGAGCACTTAGCTACAAACTCTATAATGTCTCTCTTTATCCCTCTCCACCAATGGATCTCTTGTAAATTATATTACATTTTAGTGGCCCCTGGATGAATCGAGTAATGCACACTATGCGCTTCTGCAAGAATTTATTACCTCAAGTCATCTACACCTAGCACGCATAGCCAACCTTAGAAATACAAGACACCATCTCTCCCCTGGGAGAAAACCTTTACTTTCTGATCTCTGACTGACTCTTTCAACTTAACAAGCCAGGGATCTCTATCCTGCTTTTCCATCACTTCATAAATTAGAGATGATTTTGAACAATTCTGCACCCACACACTGCCCTCTGCTGAAACTACTAAGCGGATACCTAGTTGGGAAAGCTGATGAACTTCCTGAGATAACTTCTTCTTACCACTCTTAACATGAGCAACACTACCCATAGACAACCTACTGAGAGCATCTGCCACTACATTGGCCTTGCCCGGATGATACAGAATACTCATGTCATAATATTTCAATAACTCTAACCATCTTCTCTGATGCAAATTCAAATCTTTATGAGAGAACACATACTGTAAGTTTTTGTGATCTATGAACACATCAACATGCACCCCATATAAATAATGCCTCCAGATCTTTAAGGCAAATACTACAGTTACTACCTCAAGAT
This sequence comes from Capsicum annuum, assembly GCF_002878395.1. NCBI lineage: Eukaryota > Viridiplantae > Streptophyta > Magnoliopsida > Solanales > Solanaceae > Capsicum > Capsicum annuum. The sequence goes on along the minus strand of NC_061111.1, from coordinate 240,441,741 downwards.
CATGGGTAGGGTAATTCTTCTCATGGGGCTTAAGCTGTCTAAAGACATAGGCTATGACCTTACCTCTCTGCATGAGGACATAACCCAAACCTACTCTAGATGCATCATAGTACACCACAAACCCATTTGAACTATTTGGTAGAGTTAAAACTGGAGCTGAGGTGAGTCGAGTCTTTAACTCGGAAAACTCTTCTTACAAGAATATGACCACTAAAACTTGACTTTATTCTGAGTCAATCTGTACATGGGAGATGCAATAGACAAGAACCCTTCAACAAACTAATGGTAATAGCCAGCTAAACCCAAGAAGCTCCTGATATCTGATGGAGAAATAGGTCTAGGCTAGTTTCTCACTGCCTCAATCTTTTGAGGATTAACTCTAATTCCATCACCAAAAATAATATGACCAAGGAATGCTACTGACCTTAGCCAAAATTAGCACTTACTGAATTTGGTGAACAATTGATGAGTTCTGGGAGTCTAAAGTACGATTCTGAGGTGATCTGCGTGATCATTCTTGCTTTGAGAATAAACAAGAATGTCATCAATGAGGACTATAATGAACAAGTCAAAGTACTTCTTGAACATGCAGTTCATTAAGTCCATGAAAGCTTCTGGGGTATTAGTTAGACCAAAGAACATGACTAGAAACTCAAAGATACCATATCGGGTTTGGAAAGCTATTTTCGGAATGTCACATTCTCTGAATCTGAGTTGATGATAGCCTAATATGAGGTTTATCTTAGAAAAGTAACTGGCGCATTGAAGTTGGTCAAATAAGTCATTGATTCTAGAAAGTGGGTATTTATTCTTGACTGTGACTTTGTTCAACTGATGGTAGTCTATATATATTCTGACAGAACCATCTTTCTTACGCATAAGTAAGATTGGTGCACCCTATGAGAAAATGTTGGGTCTAATGAACCCATTGTCTAAAAGGTCCTTTAACTGCTCTTTCAACTCTTTGAGTTTGGCTGGAGCCATTCTATATGGTTGAATAAAAATAGGTTGAGTATCTGGGAGAAGGTTTATTCCGAAGTCAATTTCCCTTTTAGGAAAATTTTCGGGAAACACATCTGAGAATTCATTCACTACTGGAGCTGACTCAAGACTAGCAGTCTCACATCCCTTGGATATCATTTTTCTCTCTCTAAGGTATGAAATCAACTAACCTTTAAGCGTTGTAGTACTACCCCTCCATTCAAGGATTGGTTCATTTGGAAACTGAAAATGAACAATTCTGTTTCTACAATCAACTGCGGCATAGTATGAATGGAGCTAATCCATGTAGAGAATGACATCAAAATCCATCATCTCTAACTCTACTAAGTGTACTAAAGTAACTTTATAAGATATCATAATCGGACAGTTCCTGTATACCCGCCATGCTAAGATAGACTGACCCACTGGGGTAGAGACTGAAAAAAGGTTCTATTAAGATTTCTAGTTTGACTTTGAAGTTGACTGCTATGTAAAGAGTTGTAAAAGACAAGGAAGCTCCTGGATCTAATAAGGAATATACATGTAAATGGAAGATATGTAATGTACCAGTGACCATATCAAGAGAACTTTCCTGATCCTATCTAGACTGAAGTGCATAGAGCCTATTTGGGCGTTGCCCACTAGTGGCATTGGAGATGGCACCCTGCTAATTCAGGCGGCTAGACTGAGCTGAGAAATGATTGTAATAACCCTAAGAACCTGACTGAGGACAATCTATGATCCTATAGCCTAGCTTTCCACACCCGAAACAAATATCACTGCCAGCCCTACAGACACTCTGATGGTTTCTGTCACGTTTCTGACTAAAGAGATTTGTTTGAGCACTACTGACACTATCCTGAGATTTAGAGCCTGATGCCCTATCTTTGTTACCATGTCTGAACTTAGGTACTGGAGCATTGTTTGAAGACAGAGCTGGAACTGAAGATTTTGGATAAAACTGAGAATTATTACTACCTTCTGACTTTGGTTGAGTGAAATTGAAGCTACTTATTCTAGCTCTCTTTTTCTCCCTCTTTCTCTCCTTATTCTTAGCCTCTTCTATCTGCTGAGCATGTACCATGAGCTTGGATATGTCTATCTTCTTAATTAACATCGCAGTTATGCACTCCTTAACCATACTCTCTGAGACCTCAGACATGAACTTGCTCATTCTGGACCTACTGTCTGCTACTACATGGGGAGCATATCTGGCTAACTGAGTAAGCCTGAGGGAATACTCTTTCATACTCATGTTTCCTTGCTTGATATTGATGAACTCTAACACCTTGGCTTCTCTCAGCTCTAAGGGAAAGAATCTATCTAGGAAAGCAGTAGGAAACTCTTTCCATGGGCTCTGCATTTGTGCTCCTATCTACCTTCCACTGCTTAAACCACGTATGAGTTACATCTTGTAGCTAATAGGCAGCTAACTTAGCACTCTCACTAGATGTCACTCCTATGATATCTATTGCTTTCTGAACCTGATTGAGGAACTCCTGTGGATCCTCTTCGGGCTTAGATCCTGAGAATAGGGGAGGATTTATTTGGGTGAAGTCTCGAATCCTGGATGCAGCAGTATTGGACACTGGTTTGGCCTGAACAACAGTTGGCCGTTCATTCTGAGCTACTATAAAATTGGCTTGAGTGGTGAACATAGCTCTGAATTTTGCATGGGAGACATGCTCGTCCAGGGGGTATTCCTGAATGGGTTGAGGTGTTGGCTGGGTTCCTGTTCTTCTTCCATTGTTATTTTTGGGAGGCATGTTCTATAAATAGAAGAAATAAAAGGATTAGGCTGAGAGTTTAACTTAAGCTCATGCTCACTCGCACGACATGAATACAGAAAGAAGGGAAACTTTTCCTAAAAATATCTCATAACCTCTTGCCCATAAGTGTGGCGCGTTATACACCTATGCATAAGACTCTACTTGACGTGACTTTCAGACTCCATAGGACTCTATTGAACCTTAGACTCTGATACCAAGTTTGTAATACCCCGAGTCTGTACCTCAGATGCTACACAGTGCTTATGATCCCGAGGGACACAAGCTAACCCATGACTAATATCTGCGGTGAGCATTGAATAATAATACTGTAATAATGTGAAACATTGGATAAAATTCCATAAGGTTCATAATCTGAATACTGATAATAATAATAACATCTGACAATAATACCTAAAAAATTGAATATTGTCTGAGCTAGTCTATTCTAAAAAGCCTCTAACTAAAGTGTCTGAAAGTAGAGTTGATGGGACAATCCCCCACTCTTATTGGATGTCACTCCTATGATATTTTGACTTCCTGAACCTGATCGAGGAACTCCTGTGGATTCCTTTCGGGCTTAGATCCTGAGAATAGGGGAGGATTTATTCGGGTGAAGTCCCGAATCCTGAATGCAGCAGTACTGGCCACTGGGTTGGCCTGAACAAAAGTTGGCCATTTATTCTGAGCCACTATAGAATTGGCTAGAGTGGTGAATGCAACTCTGAATTCTGCATGGGAGACATGCTCGTCCAGGGGGTCTGCCTAAACGGGCTGAGGTGCTGGCTGGGTTCTTGTTCTTCTTCCATTGTTCTTTTTGGAGGCATGTTCTATAAACAGAAGTAAGAAAAGATTTAGACTGAGATTTTAACTTGAGCTCATGCTCACTCGCACGACATAAATACTAAAAGAAGGGAAACTTTTCCTAAAACGTCTTATAGACTCTTACCCATAAGTATGGCACACTACACACCTATGCGCAATACTCTACTTGATGTGGCTTTTAGGATCCTTAGGACTTTGATGAACCTTATGCTCTGATACCAAGTTTGTAACGCCTCGAGTCTGTACCCTGGATGCTACACGGTGCTTATGATCCTGACACAAGCTAACCCATGACTGATATCTGCTGTGAGCACTGAATAATAATACTGTAATAATGCAGAACATAGGCTAAAATGCCATAAGGTTCATAATCTGAATACTAATAATAATAATAACATCTGATAATAATACCTAAAAATTGAATACTGTTTGAGCTAGTCTAGTCTGAAAAGCCTCTAGCTAAACTGTCTGAAAGTGGAGTTGATGGGACAAGCCCCCACTCTCACTGGATGTCACTCCCATGATATTTGTGAATTTCTGAACCTGATTGAGGAACTCCTGTGGATTCTCTTTGGGCTTAGATCCTGAGAATAGGGGAGGATTCATTTGGGTGAAGTCTTAAATCCTAGATATAGTAGTATTGGCCACTGGGTTGGCCTGAACAGTAGCTGCCCATTCATTCTAAGCTGTTATATAATTGGCTAGAGTGGTGAACGCAACTCTGAATTCTGCATGGGAGACATGCTCTTCCAAGGGGTCTTCCTGAACGGGCTGAGGTGTTGGCTGGGTTCTTGTTCTTCTTTTATTGTTCTTTTTAGGAGGCATGTTTTGTAAAAGAAAGTAAGAAAAGGATTAGACTGAGAGTTTAAATTTAGCTCATGCTCACTCACACGATATGAATATTGAAAGAAGGGAAACTTTTTCTAAGAATATCTCATAGCCTCTTGCCGAGAGTTTAAATTTAGCTCATGCTCACTCACACGATATGAATATTGAAAGAAGGGAAACTTTTTCTAAAAATATCTCATAGCCTCTTGCCCATAAGTGTGGCGCACTATACACCCATACGCAAGACTCTACTTGACGCAGCTTTCAGACTCCATAGGACTCTGTTGAACCTTAGGCTCTGATACGAAGTTTGTAATGCCTCGAGTCTGTACCTCAGATACTACACGGTGCTTATGATCCCGAGGGACTACAAGCTAACTCATGATTGATATATGCTATGAACACTGAATAATAATGCTATAATAATGTGGAATATAGGCTGAAATACCATAAGGTTCATAATCTTAATACTGATAATAATAATAATAACATATGAAAATAATATCTGAAAACTGAATACTGTCTAAGCTAGTTTAGTCTGAACAGCCTCTAACTGAACTGTCTGAAAGTAGAGTTGATAGGACAAATCCCCAACTAACTCTGACTAGTGAAATACTAAAATTACTGTAATGCTGAAATAAAAGCATATCCTCGATAGATGATGACTCACTGTTGAATCTGTCTAAGTGTAGTCGGGAACCTGAGAGTTTGAACTTATGATATAAGACATCATAGCACAAAGCGAAAGTATATGTCAGCACGTGAAATATACTGGTATGCTAGATGAGGTAAGATTGAATGCAAGGGTTCATATGCATGAACAATAACTGATTGAATAATATAGATTAACTGAATATGAGGGTACATGGATAACTGAAACTGCCGTAAATACTGAGTATACAATACTTTGTATATGCATATATAAGTATATACTGCTGAGATTTTACTGAAGCTGAGTACTAATTTATAATAATTGAGTAACCAAATTACTGATACTGAGTTACTAATACTGATTGACTATGTCTGACAGTCCTGATTCTGTAGAATTGAACTGAGTTCTAAACTGAGACTGAAACTGAGACTGTGGGAGGTAGTCATCTAACCAACATGCCCTTTTTCTAAATAAATTTGGGGTCCAACCTGTAACCCCATCTAGAAGGGTGTTAATACCGTTCCACGAGTAAAGACAACTGAAGAGTCACCCTCATCTGGCAGGTGCCCTGAATGAGAATGATGGTACCCTAAACTGGCAGGTAAGACACCTCATCAACCCTCAACTGGTAGGTTGATGTCTCAACCTAGGCTGTCTACATAGTTCTAGAAACCAAGAACTGCTTCTAAGGATCACACCCTCTACTGGTAGGTGAGCCCCCATCCTTAGGTTCACTCGATGCTGAATCCTACTCCCATTTGAATAATACTGATTACTATACTGAGCTGAGCTAAACTGATACTGAGTTCCACTGAGTTCTGTAATTGCCTGAGTACTTATTTTTTGAGGACATGACTGACTATTCTATAACTACTGTAGCTCTAGGTAAACAGCTAGATTGTTGGGCATTAGATACCCCCAGGACTCGATAGAATGAAAATAAAGCATTGCATGATCTTTAAAAGCATAACAATGACCACTTGTTCATAATTCATTCATAGAAATATTTTATCAAACACTTGTAGGGCATATGCTTGTACATGATTGGGACTACATAATGACATGTCATGATTCCACTATATACTTCATATAGGAATTTTAACAAACTTGGGAAGCATGAATTATTTCACATGATAACGGTCAACACATGAACATCATGAATACAATACTCTATTACAATTTCAAGAGTTTAGCATCAATCCACATAATTCATCATATGAACTATTTGAATTTCGTGGAAACAATAATTAATCATGAATTGAAACCCAATTACTATCTTCAACATGAATACAATCAATTTCAAGTATGGAATTCATAAATTTGAGATCTTGTAAGTTTAAAAAAGGGTTCTTGGACTTCATGGGTGAAAGGAAACCATGAATAAACACCTAACATACCTAGGAATATTAATTCTTAAAGGTTTTTGGAGGAATTCCTGAGTTTGATCTTGATTTCTTGAAGCTAGAGTTTTGCCCTTTGAGAGAAAATATTTTAATCTTGAGAGAAAGTGAGTGAATAATGAAATAATAGGTTATTTAGGGGTTTAATTTCGTGTTTAGACTGATTAGAGTCGTGGAAAAATATCGAATTACCCCTGGGAATGAATTAAATTTTGTCACTAAAAATCTCAAGTTTGGCCTGCACCGTGATGTGGTAGCATCGCGGTGAGCCACTGGAATTAGGATGGCACTATTCAAAAAGGGACGAATATGAAATGGACCCTTGGCGCAATACGGTACCATCACGGAGCCTTACTGGAATTTGACAACTAGAAAAAGGGCTAGTGGGGCGACGCGGTGGGATCATGTTGCCATACTGAAAAATGACAATTGTGAACTGGAGCATTAGTGCGATGTGCCACTATTTTGGAGCTTCACTAAAAACTGACTACTGCCATTTGGATGGTCTCTGCAATGCGCTGATGTGCCAGATGGCATACTGCTTTAGAAAAATGTCTTTAACTCTTCACTCGGGTATCGAATTTGAGCGAACTTTATATAATTGAAAATCTGACTCAATTTCCTATGCAATGGTAAGCTCTAAACTAAAAAATCCTGAGTACTTTAAAAAATTTATATAAGAATATTCATGTTCTGAGAGTTAAATTAAGCTAGGAAAATACGAGGTATTTCATAAGACTTAGCTCAAGGACTTTCACACAACAAATTATGCCCCACGGGCAAGATTTGACAATACCACATTATGTCTTTATTTATGAGATATTCTAAAACTCTCGCCTTAGAGGCATGACTTATCCCAAGAATTTTCAAACAAGTTATGTACATTGGCCAAGAGTCAAAACTAACACATTGTGTTTTTTACTTATGAAATGCTCCATAACTCTTGTCTTAGAGGTAAGACTTTACCTAAGGACCATCAAACAACAAGTTATGCCCTATGGTAAAGAGTTGACACCACCACATTGTGTTTTGATTTATGAGATGTTTTATAACTCTTTCTTAGAGTCAAGACTTGGACCAAGGACCTTCAAATAACAAGTTATGCCCCATGGGCAAGAGTTGACATTACCACATTGTGTATTGATTTATGAGATATTCTATAACTCTTGCCTTAGAGGCAATACTTAACCCAATGACTTTCAAATAACAAGTTATGCCTTATGGGTAAGATTTGACACTATCACATTATGTTTTGATTTATGAGATATTCTATAACTCTCGCCTTAGATGCAAGACTTAGCCCAAGGACTTTTAAACAATAAGTTACGCTCCACAGGTAAGATTTGACACTACCACATTGTGTCTTGGTTTATGATATGTTTTATAAATCAAGGACTTTTAAACAACAAGTTAAGCCCCATGGGTGAGAGTTGACACGACCATATTATGTCTTGATTTGTGTGATGTTCTATAACTCTTGTATTAGAGGCACAAATTAGTCCAAGGACTTTCAAACACCAAGTTATGCCCCATGGGCAAGAGTTGACACTACCACATTATATCTTAATTTATGAGATATTCTATAACTCTTGCCTTAGAGGCAAGATTTAGCTGACAAGTTATGCTCCATGAACAAGAGTTGACTCTATCATATTGTATCTTGATTTATGTGATGGTTTTTTAGTCTTGTCTCTAAGACAATACTTAGCCCAAGAACCTCCCAAAAGAGCAAGTTACGCCCAATGAAAAAGTGTTGACACCACCACATTGTTTCTTGATTTAGCAGATGTTCTATAACTCTTGCCTTAGAAACAAGACTTAAATCAAGGATTTTCAAACAAGTTATTCTCCACAAGCAAAATTGACACTACCACATTGTGTCTTGATTTATGAGTTGTTCTATAATTTTTACCTTAGAGGCAAGATTTATCCCAAAGGACTTCCTAATAACAAGTTATGCCCAAAAATTTGCTTTGATGTCAAAAAAAATAAGATCCCTTTGTGGATTATTCAACTTTTTATTTATTAGTAAAATATAATGAAGGTTGAGAAAAACTAAAAAAGAGAACAAACAAAATAGAGAAATAAAAAAAAAGATTGAGAAAAAAAACAAGAAAAAAATAAAGGTTAAGAAAAAAACGAGGAATTAAAAAAATTGAGAAAAACAAAAATGCAAGGAAAAAATAAAAATAAAGTTTAGAAAAGTGAGGAAAAAAAAGAGAAATGATAAAAATAAAAAATAAAAATAAAAATTGAGACAACTGAAATAAAAAAAGAAAAAAAAAAGAAATAGATAATGTTTGAGAAAAAAGAGAAAAAAAATAAAGGTTGAGACAAATGAATTAAAACATGAAAATAAAAATAAAGGAAAAATAAAAAAGTGAAAATAATAAAAATAAAAATTGAATTTGAGAGAAAAATGAGTATGAAAAGTTTAAAAATATTTGTGGTGTAGAGGGGCAAAAATGTGTTTGTACTATACTTAAAAAGGAAGGAAGCCTAATATTTAAAGACTTTTTTATTGGGGTCAAAAATTAAAAGCCACCAGACTATACCATATAATTTTTTGTAGACAGAAAGAGCATTTTAGGCCCAATAGGTAGATGAAAAAGGTATTTTAGGCCCAATAATTAGACTTAGAGTATTTTTGTACTATTTCAATAGTTGAAGGATATTTTAGGGTTTTTTTTTTTAGTTTTTTTAAAAATGATCTATGGATGCTATTAAGATTTTTTAAAAAAAGTTTGGTGAACAACATTTTGCCTTTACATAAGATTCGGGGAAGGGTTGCACGTCAAAAGCAAGTGGTGTGATAACTGATGATGACAGTCTATGATGATAATTTTTATGATTTACAAATTCTCTTGATAGCATTGAAAGATTATTATGATTGATTTTAGCTGTTTAGTTGTGTACTTGGATTTCATTTGAACTTAAGCATTTTTACTTGAATCCACCAATTTCATTTAAACATGAACTGTATGTTTACTTGAACTTTCCCATGTGCTTTAGTATATTTTATATGAGTAACTCTTTTCCGATCATGAGATGGTTTGTCTATGACACAGAGAGTATTCTAATACTTACACATCATTTTTCATGATGTCACATTTAGGTGTTGGTCAATAGAACCATATGGAAGTTAGGATCATGCGCTGCTCTATTTTTTGTGAGTCCATTTTAAGATCATGGGTCACGTCGTCACTTCACATTTATATTCTTTTGCATAGTGGGGGCTAACCCTGTAACTGTAGTTAAACTAGGTGTCAATACCTAGAATTCATAAAGAAAGAAGCATGAAAAAGAAGAAGAGAAGAGAGGAAGAGAGGAAGAAGATGACTGAGAGAAATTGAGGATAGTTCTGTATTATTCACACACCACAATTAGAGCACATCATTAGCCTTATGGATATCAACTAATCCGTAAACTAATTTTACAAACTACCCGTCAAACAGTATACTAACTAACTATTCTAGAAAACAGTTATAACTATCAAGTATATACAAGCTGTATAGGTGCTTTTAGAAGCTATATTCCTCTGTATTCAACACACTCTCTCAAGCTAGGAAGGTGTAAAGATGTCACGAATTCCTAGCTTGAAGTTCAGATGAACTTGTGCTTTGGTAAGACCTTTGGTTAACATGTCAGCAGGCTGGTCTTGAGTTGGCTATGATCATCCCTCGGATTATTTTTTCTTTTATAAAGAAGCAATCAATATCAATATGTTTAGTTCTTTTATAGTAAACTGGATTTACTGCTATTTGTATGGCGGATTTGCTATCACTGAATACACTGCAACACCACTCCAATTCCAATTTCTTTCATCAAGCCTAGTATCCATACTAACTTTGTTGTTACATCTACAAGGCTTTTGAAGTCTACCGCATCTGACCTTCTGGAAACAGTTTCTTGTTTCTTTGAATTCCAACACACAAATGACTTGCTAATTTTCATAAAATAACCAGCTACAAATCTTATAATTTGAGGACAAGATGCCCAATCTACACACAATAGGCACTTACGAAAATTTTTATTATGGGTTAGGAGTACTATGTCATAGTTGTGAGAGGATATTTTTATATGAAGAAATTATCAGTGGGCCTCATATTTTTAATTACTAGTCAACTTTATATTCATATTCACCCACCCCCACCCTCACCCATTCACTTGGGCTTTCATGCCAGAAAGGCTCTTTTCAAGACTATTTTACCATTTAGACAAAGTCTTGAAATATTTGTCATATACCCACTTTAATTCAACTCATCAATAACTTTTCTTACTCAACAAATTCACCCATAAGTTTCTAATAATACACTTTAACTCAATCTTTCCAACTTAACAAATTTACCCACAAGTTTTTAATAATACACTTCAGCCTACTCCATCATCCACCATTATATATAAAATATATTGGGTTTTCAAAAATAATTTTTTTAAAAAAACAAAAGCTTAAAATAGAAGCTTCCATTTTTGGCCAAAAAGCTCTGATTCAGGCCCGATTTCGGTGTTATTTTTCGGCGATCAGCTCTAAATCATTCTACAAACATCATAAGCTTGTCCATTGCATCCATTGTTACCCCATTTGCTTGCTATCTTCTCAAACACACTTTTCACCATTGTTAAAAAATTTTAAATCACTCACATTACTCAATACCTTTTTAGAAAGTACATTATAGTAGCTCAACGACTCCAAGTTTATTTCTCTATTCCATAAACCCAACGATCATTGATTAGAAGTAATATTTGCACTTAAGAGTTTTTTGTATGGATATCTGCCCAGTCAACGACCGTGCATACATCCCGATATAGACCCTCAGCATAATCTACCATCGATCAAAGCTTAATTCTAGGATGTCTATTGCAGAA
>NC_061111.1:240416193-240427423 GCF_002878395.1 Capsicum annuum | reverse complement strand
GGTCATATTATTTTTGGTGATGGAATTAGAGTTAATCCTCAAAAGATCGAGGCAGTGAGAAACTAGCCTAGACCCATTTCTCCATCAGATATCAGGAGCTTCTTGGGTTTAGCTGGCTATTACCATTAGTTTGTTGAAGGGTTCTTGTCTATTGCATCCCCCATGTACAGATTGACTCAGAAGAAAGTCAAGTTTTAGTGGTCATATTCTTGTAAAAAAAGTTTTCAGGAGTTAAAGACTCGACTCACCTCAGCCCCAGTTTTAACTCTACCAAATAGTTCAGATGGGTTTGTGGTGTACTATGATACATCTAGAGTAGGTTTGGGTTATGTCCACATGCAGAGAGGTAATGTCATAGCCTATGTCTCTAGACATCTTAAGCCCCATGAGAAGAATTACCCTACCCATGATCTTGAGGTAGCAACTGTAGTATTTGCCTTAAAGATCTGGAGGTATTATTTATATGGGGTGCATGTTGATGTGTTCACAGATCACAAAAACTTACAGTATGTGTTCTCTCATAAAGATTTGAATTTGCATCAGAGAAGATGGTTAGAGTTATTGAAAGATTATGACATGAGTATTCTGTATCATCCGGGCAAGGCCAATGTAGTGGCAAATTCTCTCAGTAGGTTGTCTATGAGTAGTGTTGCTCATGTTGAGAGTGGTAAGAAGAAGTTATCTCAAGAAGTTCATCAGCTTTCCCAACTAGGTATCCGCTTAGTAGTTTCAGCAGAGGGCAGTGTGTGGGTGCAGAATTATTTAGAATCATCTCTAATTTATAAAGTGAAGGAAAAGCAGGATAGAGATCCCAGCCTTGTTAAGTTGAAAGAGTCAGTCAGAGATCAGAAAGTAAAGGTTTTCTTCCAGGGGAGAGATGGTGTCTTGTATTTCTAAGGTTGGCTCTACGTGCTAGGTGTAGATGACTTGAGGCAATAAATTCTTGCAGATACGCATGGTGTACATTACTCGATTCATCCAGGGGCCACTAAGATGTAATACAATTTACAAGAGATCCATTGGTGGAGAGGGATAAAGAGAGATATTACAGAGTTTGTAGCTAAGTGCTCTACGTGTCAACAGGTTAATATTAAGCACCAGAACCCTAGTGTGTCCATGCAGGAGTTCATTATTCCCAAATGGAAATGGAAAATAGTGAACATGGACTTTATGATAGGTTTACCTCGTACTCACCATCAGCATGATTAGATTTGGGTTATCGTAGATAGGATGACCAAATCCTCTTATTTCTTACCAGTCCATTCTTTCTATTCAATCGAGGACTACGCCAAACTCTATATCAAAGAGTTGGTAAAGTTACATAGAGTCCCAGTATCTATTGTCTCAGATAGAGGTACCTAGTTTACCTCTTACTTCTAGAAAGCATTCCAAAGGGTCTTAGTACCCAAGTTTACCTTGGTATAGCCTTCTACCCTCAGACAAATGGTGAAGAAGAAAGGACCATTCAGGCTCTAGAAGATATGTTAAGAGCATGCATTATTGATTTTAAAGGTAGTTGGGATGACTACTTGCCTTTGATTGAATTAGCATATAATAACAGCTATCATTCCAATATTTAGATGGCTCCATTTGAGGCTCTTTATAGTAGGAGATATAGATCTCTAATTGGTTGGTTCGAGGTCGGTGAGGCTGCAGTAGTAGAGCCTGACTTAGTGTTTGATGCCTTAGAGAATGTTCAGTTGATCAGGAAAAGGCTTAGGGCAGCCCTGAGCCGATAAAAATCATATGCAAATATGAGGATCAAAAAGGGAAAGCTCAGTCCCCCGATATGTCGGTCCTTATAGAATTCTCAACCATTTTAGAAAGGTAGCTTATGAGCTTTAGTTGCCTTCAGATCTATCTTCAGTGCACCCAGTATTCCACATTGCCTTGCTAAAAAATGCATTAGTGACCCAGCAGTCATAATTCCCTTAGAGGGCATAGACATTCAGAATGATCTCTCTTTCAAAGAGATCCCAGTCCAAATCCTCGATTATCAGATTCGCAGACTGAGGAACAAAGAAGTTCTCTTGGTCAAAGTTATTTGGCGGAATCAATTCGTTGAGGGAGCAACTTGGGAAGCATAAGCAGATATGTAGACCAAGTATCCTCACCTATTTTCTGCAAACTCAAATTCAGCTTGAGGTAACATTTTTCCTTAGATTTACTCAGTTCCCTATTCAGTTACAAACTTGGTATCCATTATCATTGTATATCAGTCATGCATTCATGAATCAGTTCAGTCATATACTCATGCATTAGATATGTATGTTCAGTATGAAAACTCAACTTATCGGCTATTTCATTCATGTAATCATGTTTCAGTTGTGCATGTTCAGTGTGTAAGCTCAGTCTATCATAATTTCTCAGCTTAATCAATCTCATTCGAGGACGAATGTTCCTAAGAAAGAGATATTGTAATACCCCATATTTCCCTAACTTAATTTAATTCTAAGTACATGAGTATTAATATATAAAAATTTTATAGTACTGAGGATTTTTTGCTTTAGAGCTTACCATTACATAGAAAATTTAGTTAGCTTTCCAACAATATAAAGTTTGCCCAAATCCGATACCCGGGCGAAGAGTTAGAGCTATTTTTGTAAAACAGTATGCCATCTGGCACATCAGAGCGCCTCGGAGACCAGCCAAATAGCATTTGATAGTTTCAAGTGAATCTCCATGATAATGTCGTATCAAGCCAATGCTTCAATTCATAATTGTTATTTTCCAGTATGGCAACGCAATCCCACTGCGTCGCGCCACTAGCCATTTTCCCTATTGTCAAATTCTAGTGAGCCTCCGCGATGGTGCTGCATCATTCCAAGGAACCATTTCATATTCATCCCTTTTTGAATAGTTTTAGTCCAATTCTAATGGCTCACCACGATGACACAGCATCGCGGTGCAGGCCAAACTCAAGATTTTCAGTGAAGAAATTTAATTAATTCCTAGGGGTAATTTGTCATTTTTTCCATGACCCTAATCAGTATAAATACAAAATTAAACCCCTAAATAACCAATTATTTTATTATTCACTCACTTTCTCTCAAGATTAAAACATTCTCTCTCAAAGGGCAAAACCCTAGCTTCAAGAAATCAAGAACAAACTTAGAAATTCCTCCAAGAACTTTAAAGAATTAATATTCCCAGTTATGTTAGGTGTTCATTCATGGGTTCCTTTTACCCATGATGTCCAAGAACCCTTTTTTAAACTTACAAGATCTCGGATTTATGAATTTCATGCTTGAAACTGATTGTATTCATATTGAGGATAGTAATTGGGTTTCAATTCATGAGTAATTATAGTTTCCATGAAATTCAAATAGTTCATGTGATGAATTATATGGATTGTATGCTAAACTCTTGAAATTGCAATAGAATATTATATTCATGATGTTCATGTGTTGACAGTTATTATGTGAAATAATCCATACTTCCCAAGTGTTTGCTAAAATACCTATGTGAAGTATATAGTGGAATCATGACATGTCATTATGTCATCCCAATCATGTACAAGCTTATGCCTTACAAGTATTTGATGAAATGTCTCTATGAATGAATTATGAACAAGTGGATATTGTTATGCTTTTCAAGATCATGCTATGCTTTATTTTCATGCTATCTAGTCCTGGGGGTATCTAATACCTGACAATCTAGTTGTTTACCTAGAGCTACATTAGTTACAAAATAGTCTCAGTCATGTCCCAAAATAGTAAGTACTCAAGGAGTTATAGAACTCAGTGAAACTCAGTATCAGTCTAGTTCAGCTCAGTATAGAAATCAGTGTCATTCAGATGGGAGTAGGATTCAGCACCGAGTGAACCCAAGGATGGGGGTTCACCTGCTAGTAGAGGGTATGATCCTTAGAAGCAGTCTTTGCATTCCAGAACTATATAGCCAGCGCAGGTTGAGATATCAACCTGCCAATTGAGGGTTGATGAGGTGTATTACCTGCCAGTTGAGGGTACCACCATTCTCATTCAGGGTACCTACCAGATGAGGGTGACTCTTCAATTGTCTTTACTCGTGGCACGGTATTGACACCCTTCCAGCTGGGGTTACAGGTTGGACCCCAAATCTATTCAGAAAAAGGGCATGCCAGTTAGATGACTACCACTCACAGTCTTAGTTTAGAACTCAGTTCAGTTCTACAGAATCAGTACTGTTAGACATAGTAACCACAGTAACTCAGTATCGGTAATTTAGTTACTCAATTATCAGAAATCAGTACTCAGCTTCAGTAAAAGCTCAGATACAGTATAACTTATATACGTATATGCACAGTATTGTATGCTTAGTATTTATAGCAGTTTCAGTTATCCATGTACTCTCATATTCAGTTAATCTATATCATTCAGTCAGTTATTGTTTATACATATGAACCCTTGTATTCAGCCTTACCTCATCTAGCATACTAGTACATTCCACGTGTTGACGCATGCTTTCTCTTTGCTCTATGATGTCTCATATCATAGGTTTGTACGCTCAGGTTCCCGACCATACTTAGATAGATTGAGTTAGCAGTAGCAGATTCAGTAGTGATTCCTCATCTATCGGGGATATACTTTTATTTCAGCATTATAGTAGCTTCAGTATTTCAGTAGTTGGAGTTAGTTGAGGGCTTGTCCCATTAACTCTACTTTCAGTTAGTTCAGTTAGAGACTTTTTAGACCAGACTAGATGAGACAGTATTCAGTTTTCAGATATTATTTTTAGATATTATTATTATTATCAGTATTCAGATTATGAACCTTATGGTATTTTAGCCTATGTTCCACATTATTAAAGTATTATTATTCAGTGCTCACAACAGATATCAGTTATGGGTTAGCTTGTGGTCCCTCAGGATGGTAAGAACCGTGTAGCGTCCGAGGTACAGAGTCGGGGTGTTAAATGTTGCCTCTAAGGCAAGAGTTGTAGAGCATCTCATAAATGAAGACATAACGTAGTAGTGCCAACTTTTGCCCGTGGGGCATAATTTATAGTTTGAAAGTCCTTGAGCTAAGTTTTGCCTCTAAGGCAAGAGTTGTAGAACGTCTCATAAATGAAGACATAACGTGTAGTGTCAACTGTTGCCCGTGTGGCATAATTTGTAGTTTGAAAGTCCTTGAGCTAAATCTTGCCTCTACAGCAATAGTTGTAGAATATCTCATAAATAAAAATATAATGTGGTAGAATCAACTCTTGCCCGTGGGGCATAATTTATTGTTTGAAATTTCTTGAGCTAAGTCTTACCTCTAAGGTAAGAGTACTCTTGCCCATAAAACACAACTTGTTCTTTGAAAGTCATAAGTCTTGCCTCTATAATATGGTAGTGTCAGCTCTTTTCCATGAAATGTAGCTTATTGTTTGAAAGTCATAAGTCTTGTCTCTATAATGTGATAGTGTTAAATTTTGCTCATGGATGTAACTTGATTGGAAGAAATTGAAAAAAAGAACAAAAATAATAAAAATTGCGAGAAAAAATAAAATAAAGAAAAATATTAAAAAAATAAAAATCAAAGCAAATATAATTTTGAGAGAGAATGAGGGAAAAAATAAAGGTTGATATAAATGAAAAGAAAAAAGAAAAAATAAATAAAGACCGAGAAAAATTTAAAAAGAAAAAAATCAAAGAAAAATTTAAAAAAAAATTATTAAAGTAGACGTTGAGAGGAGTAAAGGAAAAAAAGAGTAAGGATTGAGAAAAACTAAAAAGAACAAAAAAAAAAGAAAGAAAATATAAAAATTCAAAATAAAAGAAAAAAAAAGAAGTTGAGAGGAGAAAAGGAAAAAAAGTAAGGGTTGAGAAAAAATTAAAATAAGAAATAAAAATCAAAGTAAAATTAAAAAGAGAAAAAAGTAAAAATTGAAAGATGAATAAGTACGGAGTTGTTATCCATTATGAGGATCATTTATGTAATTTACTCCATTGGTCAGAGCAATTTTATTTGAAAATATATCACTTAATAGTTGAAGGCAACTTTTATAAGGTTTTTTTATTTTTTTTTGGGTCAAAACTTGAAAGCCACCTTATTTTGGGGCTATTCGTGTAGTTTTTCCTTCCGTCTACCTATTGGGACTATTTTGTCCTTTTATTTAACAGATTAATTTAGCCCTAATTCATTAATGACGTGACTTTTTTTTATTGGTCAACTAATAATTAATTAAAATAATTAATTTTTTCCTAAAATCCCAACCCACCCAAACCTAATAACTCGACCCGCTGATATCTTAGGATTATTAATATCACCCTCAAGGAGGGATAAGAAAAATACTAAAATCTCGGGATAACTAATCTCGAGATGAGTTATTCCATTCGTTTGTCTCAATCAAACATGGGATAAGCTCCTCTTCTAAATTAATCCCGAAATTAGTTATCCTTATTCCTTCTACCAAATGACCCCTTGGTTTAGGTATTAGTCTAGACTATGGTTTCAGGCTCACCTTTGAGGTAAAACATAAAATGTCATTTGTTGTCTTTCGCTCGTCATTTCTTTGTATTTTTAGATACAAGGTTGTGGGTGACTAAGATAAGTCTCCGTGTTTGATTATTTTAATTCTCTTTGTAAGTCACATCAGAATGTGAACAAGAGAGCTTCCCTGTGTATACGTATCAACCTCATTTTTTCTTATTGTCATATGTTTCTGTAAAAATGCTTTAGCAAGTTTTGCATATTTTCAGCCACTGATAATACTATTAACCTAATAATTAAGCTTAGCTCACAGTATTCTCAAATGGGAAAAGGTTCAAATATGCCATCGAACTTTGAGAAAAGGCTTATCTATGTCATCCGTTTAAAGTTTGGCTCATTCATGCCATTTTCGTTACAAAAAAGGCTCATTCATGTCATTTTTTTAACAATCTAGTTTAGTGGTTTTGTGTAAAACTATTTTGTACACGTGGTCAACAATGATTCATCCACGTCATTAATTAAATGAGCCATTTCGTTACAAAAAAGGCTCATTCATGTCATTTTTTTAACAATCTAGTTTAGTGGTTTTGTGTAAAACTATTTTGTACACGTGGTCAACAATGATTCATCCACGTCATTAATTAAATGAGCCAAAATAATTTAAGGAAAAAAGCTCAAATATGCCATTGAACTATCAAAAATGGCTCATTTATGCCATTAGTTAAAGTTTGGCTCCTACCGCCGTTATAAAATCAGCTCATTCATGTGATTACTTTTTAACAGTGGCTTTTCAAAAATAACTTTTTTCACGTGACCTTTTATTAGAGGTACACACCATTAATTAAAATAAATCAATATTAATTTTAAAATATCTTAGACCCATGAAAAAGTACCGATCCATTTAACATAACCTGACCCACACCCATTAAATTATTTTTTTCTACAACAACTTTTTTTTATAAGAAAATAGTGATTAGTGTATATAATTGGTTGTTTCTTGTTGATTCTAAATCATTATAAATGTTACGCTTAACAGAAGCCTCAAAAGTTCTATCCTACAGTAACTTTTTTTTCATCCTACAGTAACTGATTAGTTGTAATTCCAGTGACTCTAATATATACTCCAAAATTGCAAGAAAAGAAGTCAATGAACGATTAGGGCAAGCAAGAAAAAGAAGAAGGCGTACCGATAGAACCTCTCCATTCTCCCATCACGAATTAGAGGAGCATACATTGTTGAAAAATCATTTCCAAATTACGGCTTAAGAGAAGTCCACTATTCTAATTATTCTGCCATTTATATGGGATAACTTATTCCATCACTATGGTATATATAAATGGTGGACAAATAATCCCAATACTAACTAATTTCAAATATTTTGAAATTAACATAGATTTATTTTAATTAATGATGTGGACCTCTAATAAAAGGTTACGTGACAAAATGATTTTTTGAAAATACACCATCAAAAAATAATTACATGGATGAGCTAGTTTTATAATGGCGATGGCACAAATGAGACAAATTTTTAACTGATGAAATAAATGGTCCATTTATGACAGTTCAATGGCATATTTGAGCATTTTCTCTTATTTTTAATTAAACCTGTCAATTGGGTTGGGCTGGCCCATCCCAGCCCATTTAGCCTGGCCTGTTTAGTGGGCTCGGCCCGATTGACCCGACTCGGCCAGCCCAAGGGTTGTAGGGCCTCTGATCCTGGGCCTGGGCCAGCCAAGAGGGTTGACCAGGTGGACCGACCCAGGTAGAAAATCAGACCAGGCCCACCGGGTGACCGGACTGGACCAGCCCAGTTGTAATTTAATTTTTTTTTAAATTAGTCGTTGGTGGACTGTTGGTCCAAATAGATCGTTGGAGGCCCAACAGCTATAATGTCGTTGGCCTACCAACAGCCATTTGGCCAATTCCCGCTAAATTTTTTTTAAAAAAAAAAAATTTTAAAAATTTCTATAAATAGCCCCAATTCAAAATTCATTTTTCACACAAATCTCATTCTCTCAAATCTCAATCTCTCTCAAATCTTTTAATTTATCTCCTAAAGTGCTCAATTTTTTTTTTAATTTTGCAATTACAAATACAAGGGGAAGTTTCTAAAGTCGCAACTTTTGGATACTTCCAAAATTTGGTATTGTCGTTCCATCTCTTACCTTTAATTTTTAATTAGTGTATTAATTGTTTAATATTTATTTTTATTATTTGTGTGTATTTGAAATATTTTTTAGTTTATTTTTTAATATGGATAAAATAAGAAACCTCGGTAAAAGTGTTAAATTTTTTGACCTGAAAGTGGTAGTGGTAGTAAAAAATAAATTGGCGGCGGTTCCGGTAGAGGTAGTTCAAGTAATAGATATACCCGTGTGCCTCCGGTATCGGTTAGTCAACCTTTTGAAAAAGAAATAGGTGTAGGTGCTCACGATATGGATTATGCAGAAGCTCGAAAAAATTATGATATAGAAGAAGAAAATGAAGTAGATGCGGTTAATTTAAATGAAGATGGTGATAATATTGGTGAAACACCCGTAGTAGGAAATGCTAATGTTAGATCTGAATGGATTAATCGTCCTCTCCGTCCTCCCCGTGCCCTAAGAGATCCTAGAAAAACTAGTATTGCATGTGAATTTTTCAGAAATAGAAGGAGAAAGTAAGGTGCAATACAATATTTGTGAAATTATATATGAGCATAAAATCGGAGGCAATAAAGGGGGTATGGGTTCGTTGATGAGACATTTAAGAGATAGACACTCTAGAGAGTTATTTATTGCACAAAGTGGTGAGGTTGTTGGTGGGCCAACACAAACTAGATTGAACCTAACAACCGGTCAATTAACTAAAAATTATAATAAAATGAAGGATCGGGAAGAAATAGCGAAAATGATAGTTGTGGGTTGTTTGCCTTTCACTTTTGCTTCTTCTGATGCTTTTATTCATTATATTCAAGCAATTTATAATCCTATGTTTAATGGTATTCCTATAAGTACTTGTAGGACCGATATTTTTATACTCCATGCACAATATATTTATTATTTATCTACATTAATAAAAGATATTCAATGTAGAATTGCTCTAACTTCTGATCTTGGTCGTGCCGTTAATAAAAATGATTATTTAACCATTATTTGTCACTGGATAAATAGTAATTTTGTTATGCAAAAATGTATTCTAGCTTTTTTGTATGATGAAGGTCGTAGACATACGAAAAATTTATTTTGAAATCTATTACTAAAGTCGCAAAATATTATGGTATTGGAAGAAAAATTTTATGTATTGCTTTTGATAATGCATCCAACAACAAGGCTGTTATTGACAAGTTAAAAGATAAACTTTCTCCATTGTTACCTGAAATTTTTCATGTTAAGTGTGCTTGACATATATATAATTTAATTGTAAAAGATGGTCTTGAATTTTTTGAGCTTTATATTGAAAGAATTTAAGGTTAAATGTGAACAAAATGGACTTAGATAGATATTAATGCCTGAAGAATGTGATACTAGATGGAATGCTACTTATACTTATTTAAAAACTTGTCTTGCTTATAAAGTTTCTATTACAATGACTTTTAATCAATTTTGTGGTTCTTTTTCTGAGTGTATGCTACATAATTCTGATTGGACTACAATTGATGATCTTGTTAAGTTTTTGAAAAGATTTTATATAGCTACGGTTGAATTTTTCGATGTTTATTGTCCTACTATTTGCAATATTTTAGCTTATTTAGTCGACATTTCTTGTTTGCTTAAAGAATATAAGGATAGAGAAGGTTACAAAGAAGCTATTGGTGCTATGTTTGCTAAATTTAAAAAGTATTTTTTTCCGCTTCCCTCAATTTACTTGGTTGGTGCTATACTAAATTCATATATGAAATATAGTACTATATGTGACCTTAGTACTGTTATTTATAATTCCTTAGAGATAGAGCCACAAGAAAAATTAGGTTTGCTTAAGGCTATGAGTGAGGCGAACATTTACATAGAAGCATTAAATAATCATTATGCCAATTTATTTGATGTACTTGTACCGATAAATATCACTCCAACTGTCACTCCTCAAGCTCTCGAGGAGCCATCATCTTCTAAAAGGCTGGCATATAGTAGTTTTCCTGATTACTTTTATGATTTCAATGTTCGGGACAGGGTTGCTCCGTCAACAACATACACAATAAATTATCGGGAAGAGCTTAGGTATTATCTTCGACAACCGACAGATGAACGTAGAGCAAGGATCAACGCATTGAATTGGTGGAAGAATAATGAAAGACAATATCATATGCTTTCAAGATTAGCTAGAGATATATTGAATGTTCCAATGTAAACCGTTGCATCGGAGAGCGCTTTTAGTCAGGAACGACAATAACTTGTAGACAACCGACACTCATTGGAAAGCAATGCTATGAATGTTCTAGTTTACCTTAGAGACTAGATTAGAGCAGAATGAAGAAACCAAGGAATCGAGGTGGAGCCGAAAGACGAACAGAATGTTGAAGAAATTCTGACTTCAAGAGAGAACTCAGCACAATCAAGTCCAATGCATGATTTTTCTCCCATTGATTTTGATTATCCTGTAGCAGTTCCCGTTAATATTAACATGAACGAGTTGGAAAAAATGATGCAAAATTTGTAGTTTTTCATTCATGTAATTATATGCTTTGGATCATTTTCCAATCAATAAAATACAACATTCATTCACTACTTACTTTATAATTTTTTTCATTTAAATTGAATTTCTTGTTTGAATTAAATACTTTTAATATATTACTATCAAAGTATCAAACTTTACACTAAGTAATAAACATAACAAACATATATACACATATATT
>NC_061111.1:240375011-240413193 GCF_002878395.1 Capsicum annuum | reverse complement strand
GGCCCAATAGGTAGACGGGGTACCTTTTTGCACCATTTCACATCGTTGAAGAACATTTTAGGCCCTTTTTCCGTTTTTAAAAACATTGATCAAAATTAGCCTTCTTGGAGGAACTCTTGGTCATATCATTTAACAATGGATTTTTATTTCAAGAAAAAATGAACATCTAACTATTTATAATGTGATACGTTCTCCTATATATATTTTTTGTCCTTAGTACCCTCGTCTCCTCTATGGATAGGATAGTTTTGAGCTACTTGACTAATAACGCGGGCACCTGTGGACCAAAAATGTAATGGACCGAAAAATCGTTCCATTTCGATAAGATCAAGAGTATGCTTACGTCGAAAAAATTGTAAATGACTGATTCTCGTGCATGCATGCAATTGTATGGAATAGAGACATTCACAAACTCAAGAACTCTTCATCTCCACAACTCCACTATATATAACTCTCAATCTTTCTCAATTTTCACAACTCGAAGTGGGTTGTTAACAAATAAAAAAAAAAAAAAAAAAACCTCATTTTTGCTGGTAAAAGATTACATTTATTTTATTGTTCTTTCAATATTTTGCTTGAACATTGCCGGCAAAAATGGATCGTTCAATTACCCCCCTTCTTTGTATCTTCCTCCTCCTTTCCGCCTCCTCCGCCGCTGCCTTTAATATCACAAAAATCCTGAGCCAATATCCTGATTATAGCAATTTCAATGACCTTCTTTCAAAAACTGGCTTAGCTAGTGATATAAACACAAAGGCAACAATTACAGTCTTGGCAATTCCAAATGGTGCAATTGGTGATCTTACCTCGAAATCAGAAAATGTTGCCAAGAGGATCTTGACAACACACGTCGTGTTGGATTACTTTGACTCAAAGAAACTCGAGCAGATGAAGGACAAGACAACCAAATTGACAACAATGTTTCAACAATCAGGGAATGCAGTACAGGACCAAGGATTCTTGAATGTCACTGCTAAAGACAACACCTTTGTGTTTGGCTCAGCGGTTAAAGGGGCTCAACTTAACTCCAGGCTCGAAAAATCCGTAATGTCTCAGCCTTACAACATCTCAATTCTTGGAATTTCTCAGCCAATTGTGACACCTGGTCTTGATGCACCACTTGCACCAGCATCAGCACCAGCTCCAAAGGCGAATACGCCTAAGAGTTCACCACCTACAGCAGAGTCCCCTGATGTTGAAGCAAAGGCCACTGCTCCTTCCAAGGAAAAAACAAAGGCCCCTTCTCCTTCTAAGCAATCCGCTTCTCCAGAAGCTGCTTCTCCTTCTAAGAATGCCGATTCACCAACGGCTGATTCTCCTCCTTCTGATGCTCAGGCACCATCACCATCATCTGTTGGGAAATTGAATGTTTCCTTTGGTTTGTTTGTTGTTTTGGCATCTATCATTATAGCTTAATTGGAATTTTTGCTGTGATGATCTCCAAGATTCTTGGATTGTAGAAAGAAAAATAAGGGCTGATAAATCATATACATACACAGAAATCTATATTATGATTTTTTAAATGCAGAATTTTGATTCTGGGGCTCGAAATATAAAGTAAATGCTTGAAAATTACAGGCTAAAAACCAAAGTGAGGACTGAGGAGCATGCTAAATTTTAACCCCCCTTAATCATGTTCTTTATCTTTCTTCCCATTTTTGTTAGCCCTTTCTTAAAAAATACTATGTCATTTTTTTTATTTTCACTTTGTACTATCCTATTTTATTTTAAACTTACTATTTTTTTTTCTTTCGAATTAATACCACAAAAAACAAAACATTCTTAAAAAGGTAATGTAACGATTGAATTATTAATGTTGTAATACTTATTTAGTACTCAATAAAAATAAAAAATAAAAAATATTGAAAAATATCAATATTAATATGTTGAATAATAAAAATATAGCTGAAAAGAACAAGTTATATAACTCGATAAATAAGTGGTAGAAGTTGACAAAATACAAGAATTTTGTATATAAAACTAAGTCAAATATGAAAATATTTCAAACAAGCGTGACATAAAACGTATAAAGAGAAGAGAGATATACATATTGTGTTAATTTTTTTTTTTATTTTAGTTGAGAAGTATGTTAATATTAAAAATCAATTCAAAATTATAGAAATCTAGTTAGGACGTTAAGCTACTACTCCGAGCATTGGAAGATAGAAATTAAAATATTTTTCATTAAAACTATTTTAAAAAATTTGTACATAATATTTTAGACCAATAATTATACTTGGACAAAATAAAAAAAGAGTAACTACTAAGTAAATAATAAATATATACAACATGAGGAATAGGCTAACGCTGCTCATTAACATTGTTGGGGGGAGGGGGGGTAATTAAAGCTTATATACAGGATATTCAAATCACCTTATATATACAATATAATGTCGCATTCTCTTTGATAACTTTTTAATTTCAGCTTTTCACATGACATATTTAAAATCATAAAATTAAAGGCATTCTGATACATTCTACATATAATTAAGATCACAAGCGTGAAAAATTTTTCTTTTTTTTTAAAAAAATTTTTGTGTCAAACTAAAATGAGGCGAACAAACTAAAACAGAGGACGTATATTTTTTATTTTTTTACCTGATGCAGAAGAAAACATATACTAGTAGTAACATTCTTTCTTTCAGGTAAGAAAAGGACCAGCTTATGAAAAATCACATTTATATTCTACTTTCCATCAATTGAGAAATTACTTACTCATATTATTTAAATCAGACTGACTCAATATATATCAAATATAATAACTTATTAGACCAGTTAGGATAATAACAGTCGGGTTGCTGTAAGTATATACCTATTGGATGTGTATTACGTTTTGATCATCAATCAATTAAACATAGGCAGACGCAGCGGCGAATTTACAGGTAAAATGTGGGGTATGCGAATTCGTCGTTTCTTCAGAAAACAAAGTATTTTATGTTTTTATTTTTTAAAATTACTATAATATTATCTGTTGGCACTCATGCTACACTAAAGCTACACAAAGCAAAACTAAAAAAGCATCAGAAGAAGATAAGTAGCAGAAGATTAAAAAGTTATGTGGCAGTTTTTAGAACAAAGCTTGATAGTGTAATAAAAATTTTGAATTAAAAAATATTAAATATTTGTATTTCGATATTAAATATTTGCATTTAAAAAAAAAAAATTTGCATTTCAAAATATTAAGATTTTAAAAGAATTAAAAAACATCGTCTTAAAGCAAGTAATTCATTAGTTGAAAAGTACAAAATAAATTCTAACTGTATCATACAATAATAGACATCACCAAAACACCATGAACAAGAGGCCACAAAACACTACAAGAACCAATACAAACAGAGCACTCTTTCCTACTATTACGAACGTACTCCTACCTACTAATCCTCTACCCTAATTTGCATCTTCCACATCTTCCTATCAAAGGTCATGTCTTTCGTAAGCTATAACTGCCTCATGTCCTGCCTAATCACCTTGTTAGGAAATGTGAAGTTTTGATGATGGACATGTGAATGAAACATGTTGTGCAAGTTGTTCCACACAAGTGAAGAAAGAGAATTTACTGGTTCTCACATGTATTGCATGTTGAAATTGATGCCAGGATGATAAGGCGTTAAGACAAAAATGGATGAGCAAGGAAGCTCAAAATTGTTACTAATTCTTATCACACACAACAAAAAGATTGAGGACAAGATAAGTGCAACACTTAGAGGTTGAGTTGATCAAGGAGTCCAGCTATACGAGGAGATAAAGTAAAAGAGTCCTAGTCAGTCAAGAAGAGAGAGACGACAGCAACAAAGAGTGAAACTACTTAGGAGTCCTATAGAAGATATAAGAGTACATCAGCTGAAGGACTCACTAAGGAGTTGGCTTAAATACAACATATGATATTTGAAGTTTTACTCATGCACTGACAAGATAATCAACAATCAGCAAAACAGTTCACTTACTTGAAGAAGAACCTGGTCCCTTACTTAGCAAGTCATAGACTTTGTCATAGGTAGGTTCTTTGAGTTGTAATGAGTCTTTTGTTCTAGTCTCAGTAAAGTATAAACTGAGTTAGGAGTTGTGTCTTCAAGTTAGGAAACTCGAAGACTTGGGAACACTTATCTCGGAAAGATTTGTGTTTTTGTAGAAATAGGAGTTAGAAGTTTTAATTTCTAGTTTACTAGAAGTCTTGTAATTTGTTGATTGTTGAGACTAAAGAGAAATAGTGAAGTTGGGATTAAATCCAATAGAGGTACAAGACGTGTTTTTTTACACCTTTCTTGAGCCAGGTGTTTTTCACGTAAAAATACTTTGTTTAACTTTTACTTCAGTGAACCACGTTAGCTTACATGTTCCACAGATAGGCAACCAGTAGAGTATAATATTAAAATCAGTAGGGTATGCACTCTAACAAGTGGTATCATAGACAGATTGTCTTAAATAAGGCTAGCACTTAAGAAAATATATCATAATGATGAATTCTGCACCTCCTACTGGTCACAGTAAAGGTCAGTTAACTACTAGACCTCCACTCTTTGATGGTTCTCACTTTATATGGTGGAAAGCCATGATGGAGATGTTCATTCAAGGTGAAGGCTATGAATTATGGGATAGGATTACTGATGGTCCTACTATTCCTATGAAGTTTGTTGATAGTGAACCAGTCAAGAAAGTAAGAAGTGAATTTACTGCTGATGACTTAGTGGAATTAAAGATGAATGCTAAGGCTAAGAACATCTTAGTCTATGAATTAGGACCTGCTGAATACAATAGAGTGTTAACCTGTACCACTGCTAAGCAAATTTGGGATACACTGGTAAATGTATATAAGGGTACCTCTCAGGTAAGAAAATTCAGGATTTCTCTTCTTTTTACTGAGTATGAGGCATTTAAGATGAAGAAAAATGAAGCCTTGCATAAGATGATGACTAGGCTTACTACCTTAAAAAATGAGCTAACTTCCTTGGGAAAAGTCATCACTAAGGAAGAACAAGTTGAAAATGTACCGAGGGTACTACCAAAATCAAAATGGAATGTTAAAGTAACTGTAATTAGGGAGACAAATAAAGATCTCACAGGTATGAACCTGGTTGAACTGGTAGGAAATTTAAAAACTTATGAAATGGAAGTTGATGAAACCAAAGAACAAGCAGCTTCTGAGAAAATCTTGGCATTGAAGGCTTCTGATAGTGATGAAGAAATTAAACTTGACAAAGAACAAGTTGCCTTCATAACTAAGAACTTTAGTAAATTCTTCAAAAAGAAGAAGGAAACAGGTAGCAAGAAATGTTAAAATGACAATCCAAATGGATGCTACAAGTGTGGTAAGACTGATCATCTGATCAGAGATTATCCTGTCTGAGAAATAGAATGGAGAAAGGAAAGAGCTAGCCAGGAAACGAAAGAAAAGGCCAAAAGAAAGGAGAAACATGCATAATAGCAACATAGGGATCTGATTTAGATGATGATAAGGTTGATGAAACTGTTTCATGGCTCTTGGAGATTCAGACTCAAAGGAAGAAGATAATGCTTCTGAGGTAAGTATACTTGAACATAAAGAAAAACTGCATTTGTTTTCTAAATCAAAACTTGTTTCCTTGATGAGTGCACTAATTGATGATTTCCAAGAATTAACTTCTGATAGCAATGAGTTGTTCAACTGTCTTGCAAGTCTTAAATTTGATCTCATTGATTTAAATACTTGTAAGGATACAGTTGACAAGGAAAACTACACTCTCAAGAAACAGGTTGTAAAACTTGATTCTTCAAATAATAATCTAAAGTCTGAAGTCCTAATATTGGCACTCACTAAAAATGGGAAAAAGGTCATGCGTAAAGAACAAGAAAGTGTTGAACTTAAATTAGAGAAGTACAAACAAGAGTGCAGTAATGCAGTAGACATGGTAAACAAAATAAGTCAAGAAGCCTCTAAAGTGAAACTTGATCTTGAAAGAGCTAATAGGTGGACAAATTCTTCAAGAATTGTTCACAAGTTGAGTGAAAGAAATCATAATGAAAAGGCAGGGTTGGGTTTCTACAAAGGTTTTAATAATCCTAAAGATTTATGTTACATCTGTGGTAACCTTGGAAATCTAACCACTGTATGTCCAGTGGCTGCTAAAAGCAGATCTAACAGTCAAAACCTGATAAATAAATTATCTCAGATAAAAAAAAAGAACTAGTTCAAGTCAGAGAAATAGTTCACACTACATGTTGCCATCATGGACTAGAAAGAATTTAAATCATCCATTTACTCATAAAACAGGACCCAATATTTTCTGGGTTCCTAAGTCTAACCATTGATTTCTTGCAGAAGAAGGTGAAAGAAAGTAAAAGCATTGGTACCTGGACAATGCTTGTTCAAGACACATGACTGTGGATAAGAAAAAAATCTTTTCATTTTCCAAAATAAATAGAAAAGGAGTTTCTTTTGGTGATGGAAAAAAAGGAATCATTACTGGAGTTGGAAAAGTTGGCTCATCTGTGTCAAGGGCATTGGAAGATGTCTATCTTGTTGAGCACAACCTGTTGACCATTTCACAACTGTGTGATAAAGATAATAAAGTTATTTTTACTTTTACAGGAGTAAAAGTCAAGAGGATGGACACCAAATAAATAGTACTCACTGCAAGGAGGTACAAAAATGTATACAAAGCTGACATAATGGTAATGCCAGGACTAGAGTTGACATGTCTGAGTGCAATAGAAAATGATCCCCTCCTTTGGCACAAGAGACTTAGACATGTAAGTCTGAAACAACTAAACATACTTTCCTTCAAAGATATGGTATTAGGATTTCCTAAGACTAAGTTTAAGGAAGAAAAGTTATGTAGTGCCTGTGTAAGGGAGAAGCAGGTAAGATCTTCTTTTGAGTCAAAGAACTATATCAGCACTACCAAGTGCCTTGACCTGGTCCATATAAACTTATGTGGACCAATGAGACTTCAAAACAGATGTGGAAAAAGGTATGTTTTTATGGTTGTTGATGATTATTCCAGATTCACCTGGACACATTGTTTCTATCCTCTAAAGAAGATGCCTTTGATGTCTTTATAATTTTCATCAAGAAAATTAAAAAGAAACTGGACACTTCATTAGTTTTCATAAGATCTGACCATGGTACAGAATTTAAGAATGTTAAATTTTTAGAATTCTGTTCTGCAAATGGTATAGATCATAACTTCTCTGCTCCCAAATCACCACAACAAAATAGAGTGGTAGAAAGGAAGAATAGAACTTTAGAAGATATGGCTAGAACAATGATGTTTGCAGCAAATCTTGCTAAAAGTCTTTGGGCTAAAACAATAAGTACTGCAACATATATCATAAATAGATGCATGATCAGACCTATTTTAGAGAAGACTCCCTATGAATTACTAAAGGGAAGAAAGCCAAACATTTCTCATTTTAGAACCTTTGGTTGTTAATATTTTACTCATAATAATGGAAAGAATAATTTGGAAAAATTTGATGATAAAAGTAATAAAGGGGATCTTCTTAGGTTACTCACTTCATAATAAGGCTTTTAGAGTTCTAAACAACATGAAAAACTGTGTGGAAGAAAGCATACATGTAGTCTTTGATGAATCCTGTGTTAAGACTAACCTGCAGGAAGGAAGTGACTCTGAGGAACAGGTTACACAACCTGGTTCATCGATTGGAGCTACCAAGCATGGAGACACCTCAATTGGGGGAACTAATTTTGGAGGCATAGTGACAGGGGGAACTGAGCCACCAACTACCCCAGCTCAGAACATCTGCATTGATCCTAGTAGCTCACTAGGTTTAGTCCCAAAAGGTTACAAGTATCAAGGATCATATCCTATTAAAAATGTTCTTATTGATCTCACCTCTGGGATCACCACAAGGCTTAGATTAAGAAACATGTGTACTTTCAAGGTATTCCTGTCAGCAATTGAGCCAAAGAAGGTAACTGAAGCACTGCTTGATGCTAATTGGATCATAGCAATACAGGAAAAGTTAAAATCAATTTGAGAGAAATAAAGTATGACACTTAGTTCCTCTCCCAAAACATAGAACAGTAATTGGGACTAAGTGGATGTATAGAAATAAAGTTAATGAGCATGGAACAATTACAAGAAACAATGCAAGATTGGTGGTCTAAGGATACAATCAAGAAAAAGGCATAGATTTTGATGAGACTTTTGCTTCTGTAGCTAGAATTGAAGCTATTAGATTACTTGTTGGTTTTGTTGCCTATATGGTGTTCATTCTTTATCAAATAGATGTTAAAGTGCATTCTTGAATGGCATTCTCAAAGAGAAAGTATATATTAAACAACCTCTAGGATTTGAAAGGAAGGAGTTTCTTGATCATGTGTATAAAATAGACAAGGCTTTGTATGGGTTAAAACAAGCTCCAAGAGCTTGGTATGAGAGATTGTCAAAGTTTATACTGGAGCATGGTTATACTAGAGGTAAAATTAACAACACTCTTTTCTTAAAAACTAATGGAAAAGGTCTGTTGGTTTTGCAGGTATATGTAGATGACATTATTTTTGGCTCCATAAACATGAACATGACTCATGATTTTTCCGAACCCATGATTTGTGAATTTGAGATGAGCATGATGGGGGATCTAAATTGCTTCTTGGGATTACAAATCAAAAAAACAACATCTAGAATAATTATCCACCAACAGAATTATGTTAAAGAACTCCTCAAAAGATTCTCCATGGAAGAGGCAAGAGAATTCAACACTCCAATAGCCACTGCTACAAAACTTGATTTGGATTAAACATGTCCTGGTGTGGAGCAAAAGTTGTATAGATAAATGATTGGGTCATTACTATATCTCACAGCAAGCAGGCCTGATATTGTGTTCAGTATAGGACTATGTTCTAAATTTCAAGCAAATCCCAATGAGTCATATCTAAAATCGATGAAAAGGATCTTTAGATATCTTAAAGGAACTAGTGATCTTGGTCTATGGTACCCAAAAGGTAGTAATTTCAACTTGGTTAGATATTCTGATGCTGACTATGTAGGATATTTGGTTGACAGGAAGAGCACCACAGGTATGGCACACTTCCTTGGATCACATTTGATTACCTGGTCCACTAAGAAGTAAAACTCTGTAGCCTTGTCTACTGCTGAGGCTGAATATATTGCTGCAGGATCTTGTTGTGCTCAGTTGTTATGGATTAAGAAATAACTCATGGATTTTGGTATAGATGTTGGATATGTTCCTATTTTCTATGACAATACAAGTGCTATTAATATAGCTAAGAATCCTGTTCAACATAAAAGAACTACGCATATTGATATTAGACATCACTTTCTTAGACATAATGTTGAAAAGGGTCTTATATCAATTATGTTTTGTTCTACTGAAGAACAAATTACTGACATATTCATTAAGGCTTTAAGTAGAGAACATAATGAAAAGAATAGGTTAACTTTGGGGATGATTAAAATTGCATAAATCTCCCTCAATGATTGACTAGAATAAGGTGCTCTTAAGTAATTGTTGATTAATTCATTCTTACCCATTCAGTTGTGTATCCTAATTCCAAGATTTTAGAGTAAATTGACTCATTTATGTGTTGATTTTGCTGACAGAATGGAACACTAAGGCAATTTTATCCATTTTATCCTCAAAATTAAGGTATGATTACTATTTACCTATAGGGGCATTAAAAAGAGAAACAAGTTGCCTACATGGTCCTTTCCATTACACTTAAACCGCCAAAAATCAAAAAGTCTTTCTTTTTCAAAAAGCTACCAACCCCTTCTCATCAGAACTGTACCTTTTTATCATTACGTTTCCTTCACCAAATACACTTCATCCACAATTCATCTTCTCTTTCTCCACCTTAAATACACTTCCTCCTCTTCTTCTCATTCACCACTTGAAAACCCCCTTTTCCAGTCATTTTTTCCCTCTCTTTCACCATGTCATCTTTATCCACTAACCTATCCACAGCCTCTTCCACCACTCCCTCGACCGTCATTGTTCTTCATCTAAATATAAGCTTACCACCTCTCATTCCTCCTCCATTTTCAATAAATTTCTCTGATTTTGCACCATTCAAAATTTTGAAAAACCCCTTTGCTAAATTTTCTTTAAAACCTCCATCCTCTTATGAAACCTCACTACCACCTTTGATTTCTCTTTAAATTATCAACTGTGATGATATTTCTATTACAAACCTGATTCCACGCAATTCCAGATCTAACGCAAAATGTAAGTCATTTTCACTTGCCATTGATGTTGATGATCATGTTTCTGCAAACCCTTCCCCTATTGTCACCACTTCTCAAACACCTCATACTCGAGGTAAAAAACAATGGGAATATGCTTCCTTAGGTGAAGCACTCCAAGCCAATAAAAAGAAATGAGCTGCTACATCTGCTCTTCCTCCTCCTCGTGCATCCTCTCCTGATATAATTCTTTTCTCAATACAAAAGAAGAAGACAATCATTGGAAAAGCTCCAAAACCCTCATCTTCTCAAAAACCCTCATCCAAGCCTAAACCAAAAGCTTCCTCATCTTCTAAATCCACACCTACCTCAAAAGACTCCTCATCCTCCAAAGTGTCTCCCCCAAAATCATCATCCCGTCTAAATAAATAAGTCAACAAACCTGTTCCATTTGATTCATTTGAGTTTGACTCACCTCTAGATACTACTGCTAGGTTAAATCCTAATTTTGAGGTTCAAGAACCATCTTTAAATCAGGACACTCCTCAGTCACACTATCTTCACTTTTAAAAGCGTAAGCTAGCTAGAGGGTAAATTATTAGTGGTTTTGGTGGTGTTGATATGGATACTTTGTTGAGAAAATTAGAGTTTCAAGTATGGTCACACCTATTTCTTCAGGGTGACCTTCAGAGGAGGTTTGCTAAGCCTAAAGTGTATGAGTTTTATACTAACGGGGTAGCTATTGCTGAGATGTTCTCTACCACTGTTCAAGGAGTCACCATAAATATTTATGTTGCAGATCTTGCTCAAATTCTGCATATTCCTTCTGGGAGTGGTTTCACTATGTCAAGGGCACTTGGCCACCTTTTAACAATGTCGCCTCATATCTTGATATTTGTCGTAAGTTTTCTGGCAACCCTCGCCTGGTAAATCATCAAAGGGTTCTTAATAGAGAAATGTCCCCACTCCATCAGCTCTACTTTGATGTTGTGCACAAGATGTTGCTTCCTAGAAAGGAAAGAAAAAATATGGCTATCTTTCTTGACCTTACTCTTATGGAGTTGTTGGACACTGAGGTCAAGATTGATTTTCCTAGGCTTATTCTGAAGCATATCCAAAGAGTTATCCTCAAGGAAGTGAATGGTCATGCTTTTCCTTATGAATTTTAGCTCACCCCCATGTTTGAGGAATATGGTGTGACTATTCAAGTGTGGTCCCTACAAACTACAAAAAATACTATAGGGAGTGTGGATCATGTACAGCTACCTATTTTCATGAGAAGCGCTGATAATCCTGTGCAAAGGTTAAGGAATGCACTTGCAGCAAAACATGCTGAGTTGGTGGTTACTCAAGCTGCACTAGAGGTTGCTCAAGCTGAGAAGAGGGCTCTCCAATCTTAGATTGCCTCACTTACAGGCTCTTTTGAGCGTGAAAGATATGAGAATACTGATATTGTTAGGATGCTGACCTCCCTTATCCCCTCTTCTTCATCTACTTAGCCCACTTCTTTGTGCCTTAAGACTGTCTTCCCTGTTTCCTTTTTCCTAGGTCCCTGTTGTCTTTTTTTTCTATCTTTAGGCGATGATAATTGTATCATACCTTTTGAATAAAATGGGCCTTATTGCTTATTGTGATCTACTTTTTCTTTTTCATACTGCATAATGTTCTCTTACTCTGAGTTTTGATTATTTTAGTGATAGACCTAGTGGCCATGAATTATTAGACATTTTTCACTTGTTGGGCCAGCTATTTAATGATGTCAAAAGGGGGAAGAATAGATTATGCAATGCTTATAACTCAATTGACTAACCCATTTCATTCTGTGTTCTTTTGGTTAAATCGTTTTATTGAGTATGTCAGGATTTTATGATGAATGTTATGCTGCTAAGTTTGTCATCATCAGAAAGGGGGAATTTGTTAGGGAATGTGAAGTTTTGATAATGGACATGTAAATGAAATATATTGTGCAAGCTGTTCCACACAAGTAAAGAAAGAGAAGTTACTGGTTCTCACATGTACTGCATGTTGAAATTACTGCAAGGCTGATAAGGCATCAAGACAAGTGGATAAGCAAAGAAGTTAAAAATTGTTGCTAATGCTTATCACATACAGCAAAAAGATTGAGGACAAGGTAAGTGCAGCACTTAGAGGTTGAGTTGATCAAGGAGTCCAGCTATACCAGGAGATAAAGTAAAAGAGTCCTAGTCAGTCAAGAAGAGAGAGACAACAACAACAAAGAGTGAAACTACTTAAGAGTCCTATTGAAAATATAAGAGTACATCAGCTGAAGGACTCACTAAGGAATTGTCTTAAATAAAACATACGAGATTTGAAGTTTTACTCATGCATTGATAAAATAATCAACAATCAGCAAAATAGTTCATTTTCTTAAAGAAGAACCTGGTCCCTTACTTATCAAGTCATAGACTTTGTAATAGGTAGGTTATTTGAGTTGTAATGAGTCTTTTGTTCTAGTCTCAGTGAAGTATAAACTGAGATAGGAGTTGTGTCTTCAAGTTAGGAAACTCGAAGACTTGGAAACACTTATCTTGGGAAGATTTGTGTTTTTGTAGAAATAAGAGTTAGAACTTTTAATTTCTAGTTTACAAGAAGTCTTGTAATTTGTTGATTGTTGAGACTCAAGAGAAATAGTGAGTTAGAGTTAAATCCTATAGAGGTACAAGACGTGGTTTTTAACACCTTTCTTGAGCCAGGTATTTTCCACATAAAAATATTGTGTTTAACTTTTACTTCAGTTAACCACGTTAGCTTAGATGTTCCATATGTAGGTAACTAGCAGAGTGTAATATTAAAATCAGTAGGGCACGCACTCTAACACACCTACCTTCAATATTTCTCCGGCCTACATCTACCCTACCTAAAACTATCCATAGCTAACCTCTCACACCTCAGAACTGGATATCCACGTCCTTCCTCATAATATGCCCGAAACAACACACTGATAATGATCATTATTAATTTTAAATTAAAAATTAATTATTTGGTTGTGTGCTCTTTTTTGTAGCATATTTTATAGCAGAAAATTTTAGTTCTCTTTTCTCTCCTTTTTATTAGAAATTATAAGTTCTCTTTTATTTTTAAAATTTTTATTTATTTAAAACAATATCCTAATCAGTTAGCTTTTCGAATGTAAATTTAAAAGAAATTTGAATTGGATTGGATTTAGAACTTCTTTAACTTCTCCTATATATATTTTTACAATGTTATATAATACTAAGCTTTCTTCTCTTTTTATTTTTGTTATTTATTATTCATTATTGATCATTTGCTTTATTCATAAATTTATTTATGATATTCTTTATATTCTTCATTTTTTATATTTTTGTTGTCTTAAAATTTTCAATTTTTATGCAGATAAGTCAACGACAATATTACAGGCTAATCTATTTTTTATCATATTCAAGTAAGTAGGGTTTTGGGTTGTAGGTGATAAAAGAGTTTTAAAATGAGGTGTAGGTGACACAAGTCTTAATAACTGAGTGGATGTGACAATTGCTTTATTACGGATTAAGAAAGTTGGAAAAATTTTAAAATAATTCACAGGTTTTTAAATTTACACTTTGATCCAAATGTTAGTTGATATAAGGGGAAACAGAGGGAAAAGCGCGTGTTTCTCTCTCTTCTCATCCGTTGTTGTCTTCTCTCTTTTCATGATTTTTATTGTTCATTGTTGTTGCTGCTTCATTATCATCATCTTATACTTCATTATCCTTTTCATATTCTTCTTGTTGACTATTGTTCCTGTTGTTGTTACCACAACTGTTGCTCTTTGACCAAATTTTTAGGTTAAATTTTATTTCGTACATCACTTTCAACTTTGGCATTTACTTGATAGGAGACTGTGGTAAGTCAAATTATGCTTTTTAGTTGAATTTTTCATCTGAGTAACTGCTCGTGTGCTATTTTTTCAACAATAGCTAGCATGCGAACATGAATGCAACATTAGAGCCATCATCTGTTGCACCAGATAGATATTCTGTTGCAACATAAGACATATGTTGGATTCATGTTTATGGTTCTATAGTGCCCGTAACATGATTCGAACAGATGGGTATTCTGTTGTGATATATTAATAATTTGTTCCAACAAACGATTAATCTGTTGCACCATATTAGTAATCTATTTCAACATAAAATTAATTTGTTCCAACAAAATATTTACCTGTTGCAACATATTATAATTTTGTTGCAACAGATGAATAATCTGTTTCAAATAACACAATATAGCTCCTGTCACAAACCCAACAAATAACCCATATGTTGATCTCATGCTATTGATACTAGATTCAAATTATTCCTTAATCGTATACATGTTTGTTGAGAAAAAAATAGACAGAATGAAAATTAAAACGTCAAAGTGGATGAAACATAATTTTTTTATTAAACAAAATAAACATAAATACATTTATACATAGATAAAAGAACAAAATTATCTAATTACTATTATTATTATTATTATTAGCATTATTATTATTATTATTATTATTATTGTCAGCCGTCCAATCTTCAACCGGCAGCAGCAGTACCTCCTCATCCTGTAGATCTCTCGCAACATCCTTTCTCTGACAGCAGTCAACTCCCACTGTATGTCATGAACCTGCCTCTGCAGTTTCCGTATGGCGTCTTGTAAAATAGCGACATCCCACACTGGATCAGTCATATCTAGAACAGGCATAAATTGACAAAAAAATCAAAACAAAAGTAAAGAAAAGAATTCGAAAGTAATACAACGTATATTTACACATAAAGCAAGAAAAAAACTTACCAGAGATAGGGAAAAACTATCAAGT
This sequence comes from Capsicum annuum, assembly GCF_002878395.1. Lineage (NCBI taxonomy): Eukaryota > Viridiplantae > Streptophyta > Magnoliopsida > Solanales > Solanaceae > Capsicum > Capsicum annuum. Next base: position 240,398,238 of record NC_061111.1, on the reverse strand, counting down.
CCTTGAAGAGAAAGTAATTGAAGGTGTAATATGAAAGACAAGAGCAAGAAATAAATAATTATGTGTAGTAGCATGAACGAGTAAGAAGGGACCTATTTATAGAGGATTGAATTTGAATGAGTTAGGGAAAAAACCACAACTATTCACCTTCATTTATTAATTACATTCAAACTGGTGACTTTTTTATTACTATGGAAAGTTATGACTTAATTAGTTCTTTTTAGTAACCGTTTTTATTGAGTTGTAGCAATAGATTAAATATCTGTTGCATCAGATAACCCATCTGTGACAACAAATATACCATTTGTTACAACAAATCTACAATTTGTTACATCAGATAATATATCTATTGCAACATATATCTTTTTAAATAATCATCATATCTTTATCTTTAATCCAAATTTGGTGACTTTTTTATTATATAAATTAAAAAAACAGATTCAAAAACAAAAAGGTGTGACTGTTCACCTCCATTTATTAATTATATTCAAACTGGTGACTTTTTTATTACTGTAGAAAATTCAACAACAACAACAAACCCAGTATATTCCCACATAGTGGGGTCTAGGGGGGTAAGATATACGCAGTCCACACCACTACCTCCGGAGAAGTAGAAAGGTTGTTTTCGATAGACCCCCGACTCAAGACACAGAATAATACACAAATCCTTAATAAAGCATGGAACAAGATGACAGTACATACCTATGCCACCCACAAGGAATAATAATCAAAGAGCAGTAAACAAAATTGTAATAAAGCATGCAACAAGGTGTCATAACAAGAATAATACCCTACCAAGTAATGCCCTACCCCAGCGACCCAAAATGGCACTAGAATTCTATCCTAATCCACGTCCTCCATATCTTCCTATCTAGGGTCATGTCCTCTGTGAGCTGTAACTGCTCCATGTCCTGCCTGATAACCTCTCTCCAATATTTCTTCAGCCTACCCCTACTCCACCTGAAACCATCCAAAGCAAGCTTCTCGCACCTACGAATTGGGGCATTCGTGCCCCTCCTCTTCACATGTCTGAACCATCTCAAATTGACTTCTCGTATCTTTTCCTCCACCGAAGCCACTCCAACCTTTTCCCGAATAGTCTCATTTCAAACTCTGTCACCCCTAGTAAGCCCACACATCCAACGCAACATCCGCATTTTTGCCACCTTCATTTTTTGAATGTGAGAGTTCTTGACTGGCCAACATTCCGCTTCATACAACATGTCCAGATCGACTACCACCCTATTGAATTTGCCTTTAAGCTTAGGCGGTACCTTTATATTACACAAAACCCCCAAGGCGAGCTTTCACTTCATCCATCCCGCCCCAATCCGGTGGGAGACATCCTCGTCAATCTCACCATTCCCCTAAATCATGGACCCAAGATACTTGAAACTATCCCTCTTACACACCGCCTGGGAATCCAACTTTACTACCACCTCGTCTTCCTACCTCAAGTTATTAAACTTGCATTTCAAATATTCTGTCTTGCTCCTACTCAACCTGAACCCTTTAGACTCAACGGCCTGTCTCTACACTTCTAATTATCATTCGTACCCCCTCGTGTCTCGTCAATCAAAACTACATCATCTGCAAAAATCATACACCAAAGCACCTCTCCTTGAATACGTCGTGTCAAAACATCCATCACCAAAGCAAACAAGAACGGGCTAAGAGTAGACCCCTGGTGCAACCCTGTCATGATAGGAAAATGCTCTGAGTCTCCTCCCGTCATCCTCACTTGAGTCTTGGCTCTATCATACATGTCTTTCATTACTCTGATATACGCCACGAGGACCTTTCTCACCTCCAAGCATCTCCAAAGAACCTCCTTAGGGACTTTGTCATACTCCTTCTCTAAGTTGATAAACACCATGTACAGATCCTTCTTCCTTTCCCTATACTGCTCCACCAGTATCCACACCAGGTGAATTAACTCCATCGTCGAGCGGCTGAGCATAAATCCAACATAAACTCAACCATTTTTATTGAGTTGTGACAACAGATTATATATTTATTACAATAGATAACCCATCTGTGATAATAGATATACCATTTGTTGCAACAAATCGACAATCTGTTGGATTAGATAATCTATTTGTTGCACATATAAGCTATCTTTTTAATAATCATCATATCTTTAATCCAAATTTGATAACCTTTTTATTATATAAATTAAAAAAATAGATTTAAAAACAAATATGTCGAAAAGTCATGATCACTTATTAAAATTAAATAACCGTTCTTTTACGATTATAAATTGTGTTTATCATTTATTTTCTTATTTTACAAACTATTTTTCATATGAAAAAATTCATGACTAAAGACTTTTCACCCACTCAATAATACTAAGAATAATAATAATAATAACCCTTTTTTTATTAATAATTGGTTGTTGCAACATATGATCCATCTTTCACAACAGATTAACCATCTGTTGCAACATATGGTTCATCCTTAGGTAGATCCGATATAAAAAAGAAAAATACATACGCTAAAAGGAAAAACATAACCTATTTATTATTACTACTATTATTATTATCATTATTATTATAAGTATTATTATTGCTACTTTTATTGTCTGAAGGATAATTTTCATCCAGCAGCAGCAGGACCCTCCTCAACCTTGCTTTGAAGTCGGTCAAATCCCTCTGGAGTTCATCATACTCCCTTTGAAGTTCTCGAAAGGACTCGATATAAATCTTCTTGTACGAATCTGGATCAGCCATATCTGTAATTGTAGTAGTAGAATGAACGAGTAAGGAGGGACCTATTTATAAAGGAAGGGATTAGTTAAAATCCACGACTGTTCATACCTTAATTAAATAAAACTGATGACTTTTCAAATATGTAAATTAAAAAATGAATCTAAATAAACATTGTATCTTTGTTTCTTTATTGTATTTCAAAAAAAAATTGCTTTAAAATAAATCTAATAGAAGCGTAATCTGTTGCAAAATACATCTATCTATTGGATAATTTACAAAATATTAAAACTGTTACAACAGATGCATATACTTGTTTGGTATTTCCAATAGATAAGTCCTATGTTGCAATAGATTGATCATCTGTCGTAACAAATGTCTATAATTGTTTGACAATTTAAATAGATGTGGCATCTGTTGTAACTTGTTAGTCATCTGTTTATTCAATTTAAGTCATAGATGGACTAGGAAATATAAGGTGTGTGCAGATGGATGGTTCCACTTTCATGTGTGGGAGTTAAGTATTACTAATAAGATCATCGGGATAACACACACATAGTACAATTTTTTGTGAATGCAGTTTTTAACCGATTAGGCACTGATTATTCAAATAAGATCTTACATTGTATAGTTAAGTTTGATGGGTTCAAATTGATAAGGCCGAGGGCCCCATGATAATGGTGTTGATACCCTATTACAAATTACTGACGGTTGTTGCTCATGTTTATGTGTGTCAAGTTTTAAGTAGGGATCAATATTTGGTGTCATTGCAGAGATCCAATAGAAATTGGATTTAACTTTAAGTATGCATTGTACTCTGAGAAGTCCTTTGAAGCGTCGCTCTGCATCAAACATGAACAAAAAAGCAATAGAAATTCCCCTGGCCTAAATTTATATGAAAGGGTTATTCGAGAAGATGATTATACGCTAGAAAGAACCGGAGGAGAATGCCTGCAATGGAAAGAGGAGTTGATGAAATATTATATCATCTGAGAGATAATTAAAGGGGAGAAATAGAGTAGAAAGGAACTTCTAGAGAATCTAGCCGATGAAACTGAATTAAAATTGAGAAATCTGAATCAAGTGCAAATATAAAAGTGTATCCAGTAATGTAAATCCATCTATTGTTTATCTGAAAGAAAAATAATGCAGATGGATACTTTGCTAAGGAGCTGCGACTAGGTAGCGTGGTTAGGATGATCACCTAGATAGAAAATATCAGAAGACCAAGAAAGCAGCCTTGTGAGCATCGAGGGTTGAAATGATGTATAATAAGTTGAGAAAACTTGCACCAATAACAACTATAGTTAAAATAAGGAAGCTAAGAGAAGGCTGTAATTTCTAAATTTTAAATTTCATCCCATGCCTTCTTGTTTTTTGTTCCAATTAGATCCACTATTGTTGACCTGATCGAAACCACAAACAAGATTGAAAGACAGATTGAGTATCACTACTTCCTTGGCAATATGAATTAATTGATTGTGTTTTCTTGCTTTACCATGCTTTCAAAATATCTTGTAGAAGATCAGATAATTGTTATAGTATGTGAATCCCAATAACTTTCAAGCTATCCTCCAGCTTACTTATTTAGTATTCAAGCTTGTCGTTGCCATCTTTGAGGTAGGTATAGAGTTACTGTATTTTGTGAGCTCGATCAATAACACTTTCTTTGAAGTTGTGGCATTGTAGAAGGCATTCATAACACCTTATTCAGAAGCCTTAAATGATACATGAAGGGTCGCTATGTTTATTTTAGGTCAAAATATGTTGATGCACATTCAAGCAGTGGTCCCAATAGTTGAAGAGCTCACTTTTATCAAGCGTTGCTTAATGCTGCTTGCTCAACCAACCTTCAAGGGATTTGATAAATTAATTAGCAAGGAGTTACATAACGTTTGATCTAATCTGACTCTACCAAGCCTATCAAACATTACGTAACTCCAGGCTTATTACCCTATCACAACCTTTGTCTGGGTTAGTGCATAAATCAAATTAAAAATTAATCTCTTAGTCTTTCTGCTAATCTCTATTCTCTGATATAGATGAAGACATATCCATCATGCAAAATTCTACACCATTGCCAGAAATTCTTACCACAGCCAACGTCTTGAGAAGGCATGACTAGTAATCTCTCAATATCACTTTTATGACTTTCTTAACGTCTCTTGAAATTATATTTGGAATGGACATAGAGAGCAATTGTTCTTGCTTTTGTTTGTCCATTTCAATATAATTGCAAAAGACGTTAAGAAAGTCATAAAAGTGATATTGAGAGATTACTAGTCATGCTTTCTCAAGACTTTTACTGTGGCAAGAATTTTTGGGTACGATGTAGACTTTTGCATGGCAGATATATTGTCCTCTATATGGGAGAAGAGAGATCAACAGAAAGGCTGAGAGATTGAGCTCATTTGATTTGTGCACTAACTCGGAAAAAGGTTTTTATAGGATAATGAGCCTAGAGTTATGTAACGTTTGATAGGCTTGGTAGAGTCAGTTTAGATCAAACGTTACGTAACTCCTTGCTTATTAATTTATCAAATCCCTTGAAGGTTGGTTGAGCAATCTGTATTGAGCAATGCTCAATAAAAGTGAGCTATTCAACTGTTGGGACCACTGCTTGAGTGTGCATCAACACATTTTAACCTAAAACAAACATAAAGACCTTCCATGTATCATTTAAGGCTTCTGAATAAAGTGTTCTGGAGGCATTCTACAATGCCACAACTTCGTAGAAAGTGTTTCTGATCGATCTCACAAAATATCAGCAACTCTATACCAACTTCAAAGGCTGCAACGACAAGCTTAAATACCAAATCGACAAGTTTGAGGCAAGCTTGAAAATTATCAGAATTCACATTCTACAATAAGCATCTGATCTTCTCCAAGATATGTTGAAAGCATGCTAAGGATATAAAACACAATTAATTATATCCATATTGCTAAGGAAGTAGTGATACTCAATCTTTCTTTCAATCTTGATTGTGGTTCCGATCAGGTCAACAATAGTGGACCTAATCGAAACCACAAACAAGAAGGCATGGGATGCAATTTAAAATTCAGAAATTGTAGCCTTCTCTTAGATTCCTTATTTTAACTACAGTTATTATTGGCGCAAGTTTTCTCAACTTACTATACATCATTTCAACCTTCGATGTTCGCGAGGCTACTTTCTTGGTCTTCTGTATTTTTTATCTAGATGATCATCCCGATCATGCTACCTAGTCGCAGCTTCCTAGAAAAGTGTCCATCTGCACTATTCTTTTTTCAGAGAAACAACAGATGAATTTACATTACTGGATATACTTTTATTTGCACTTGATTCAGATTTCTCATGTTCTAATTCAATTTCATTGGCCAAATTCGCTAGAAGTTCCTTTCTACGCTATTTCTCCTCTTCAATTAGCTCTCATATGATATAGATTTTCATCAACTCCTCTTTTCCTACGTAGGTATTCTCCTACCATACCTTCTGGCATATAATCATCACCCTGAGCAACCCAACCATATAAATTTGGACTAGGGCAATAACTATATTGGTTTTTTGTTCTTGTTAGATGCAGTGCTAGGCTTCGAAGGCCTTCTCAGAGTTCAATACACCCTAAAAGTTAGTCCAATTGCTATTGAATCTCTTTATAATAACACCAAAACTAGATCTCTTCATAATGCTTGACACATAAACATGAGCAACAACTGACATTAAATCTTAACAGGATATCAGAACCATATTCATGGTCCCTCAGCCTTATCAGTTCGAACCTATCAAACTTAACTGTAAAATTATAGATATCTTATTTGAATGATCAATAACTAAACGTTAAAAACAACATTCACAAAATCAATGTACTCTATGTGTGTTTTCATGATAACATTATCAGTAATACATACCTCCCACATATAAAGTGCTTTCATCTGCAAGCAGCTTATTTCTCTGAACCCATCTTTACTGTAGCCTGTTGTATTGGTCAGGCAATAGTTGATCAACTTTCAGTTCCTTATATCTATAAAAAAAGGAAAAAAATTAATGTCAAACAAGAGAAGAACAGAAAGAATATTATCCATCTATTGCAATAGATATGGAGTCTATTGCAATAGATGTGGAGTCTTTTAGAATACATCAAACTAGCCTTGCTAGTGGTTTGATTTGTTCCAACAGTTGCTCCATCTGTTGCAACATCAACAACAGCATAAACTACAAAAAAAACAACATATAAAAAATATCAACAACATTATTTGTTCCAACACCATTAATATCATCAACAACAAAGAAGCAACATACTTTATTCCAACACCATCAACAACACCACACAACAAGTTTCAACAACACCAACCCCACCAACAACATCAATAATAGCATCAACAACAAAGAAACAAATAAACTGAATACAAAAAAAATAATACTGCCAACAAAACTTTTAAACTTCTTCCAACAGCTGACTTTTTTGCCTATTGTAATAAAAATTATCGGTTTGTTTATTCAACCCTTAAAAGTTTCTTTAAATTTTCTAAATAAATATGCTATGGGTAAATGGTAATTAACTAAAAAAACAGATGTAGATAACTTGCAAAGAAAAATACGAGAATGAAAGATCAATAGTGAACCATAACTTACCTGTAATGTCAAAAGGAGATCAAAATAGCAATTTCAGTTGTGGAAAGATATGGATCGGTTTAGATCCAAAAGGATCTTTATGAGAAAAAGGAGAGAAAAGATAGAGAAAGGCTATGATAACCCTAAATAAGAGAGAAAGAAAAAGAAAGAAATGAGAGATGAATAAAATAAATGTAGAGCTGAAGGAGACATGGGTATATATTCATTAATTAATATTCATTAATAACTTTGAGGGGCACCAGAAAGACGGGTGATATTGAAAAGACAAGACAAGACTACTCAATGAGATTTTTGAGTTATCCAAGAAATATTTTTTACCGTCTTTAGTAGTACTATTTTATCTATATTTTCTTCTTTTGAACAGAAGCTTGCTTTAAAATTAAAAGAAAAAAATAATATTTTCAAACAAATATGTCATCTATTACAATAGATATCAATATTTGTTTGAAAAATCCAACAGCTCAGTCATCTATAATAATAGATACAAATGTCCATTTGATAATTAAATAAGATATGTCATCTGTTATAATAGATATCAATATCTATTTAAAAATTTTTAATAGCTTAGTCGTCTGTCACAATATATGCAATGTCTATTTGATAATTAAATCAGATATGTCATCTGTTGCAACAGATATGAATATCTGTTTGAAAATTTCCAATAGCTTAGTCTTTTATTGCAACAAATTCTCTTGAAATTGATTTAGGTAGAACTAGGGATGAATGAGTTCATAGGGCCAACTACAACTTCAATTAAGTCTTTGCAATTGCATGATGTTGGTATTGCGTTCATCCTGACCTGAGTAGTCAATCGATCACTCTAATTTTAAAAGATTCTGATTAACTTAATATTAAGCTACTACCTAAATTGATTTAGGTATAACTAGGGATTAATGAGTTCATAGGGCCAACTACAACTTCAATTAAGTCTTTGCAATTGCATGGTGTTGGTATTACGTTCATCCCGACCCAAGTCGTCGATTGATCACTCTGAGATGAAAAGATTCTTATTAACCTAATTTTAATATACTACCTAAATTAATTTAGGTATAACTAGGGATGAATGAGTTCATAGGGTCAACTACAACTTCAATTAAGTCTTTGCAATTGCATGGTGTTAGTATTGCATTTATCCCGACCCAAGTTGTTGATCGATCACTCTGAGTTGAAAAGATTCTCATTAACTTAATGTTAAGATACTACCTAAATTAATTTATGTATAAATAGGGATTAATGAGTTCATAGGGCTAACTAAAACTTTAATTGAGTCTTTGCAATTGCATGGTGTTGGTATTACGTTCATCCCGACCTGAGTCGTCGATTGATCACTCGGAGTTGAAAAGATTCTCATCAACTTAATGTTAAGCTACTATCTAAATTTATTTACGTATAACTAGGGATGAATGAGTTCATAGGGTCAACTACAACTTCAATTGAGTCTTTGTAATTGCATGGCGATTGTATTGAGTTTATCCTGACCCGAGTCATTGATCGATCACTCTGAATTGAAAAGATTATCATTAACTTAATGTTCAGCTACTAACTCAATTAATTTAGGTATAACTAGGTATTAATGAGTTCATGGGGTCAATTACAACTTCAATTGAGTCTTTGCAATTGCATGGTGTTGGTATTACGTTCATCCCGATCCGAGTGGTCAATCGATCACTCTGAGTTGAAAAGATTCTCATTAACTTAATGTTCAGCTACTAGAAAAATTTATTTAGGTAGAACTAGGTATGAATAGGTTCATAGGGTCAACTACAACTTCAATTGAGTCTTTGTAATTGTATGGTGTAGGTATTGCATTCATCCGACCCGAGCCATCGATCGATCACTTTGAGTTGAAAATATTCTTATTAACTTAATATTTTAAAAACTATATCTTTTAAAATTTTAAAAATTAATTAAGATCAATTCAGACCAAATCAACAATTTCAAAGCTGTCATTCTTTTCCAAAATTATAAATCAACCCATACAAATCATCCATTTGGGAAAAGAACTTTTCCTTCTATCAAATCTCAAGTTCTCGCTCTTCTCTCTCTCTCTCAACAATATGGATAACAACTACTCAATATATTGCTCAATCCTTCAAAATAGATCGATTTTTCTTCTCATTTTCGACCACATAGTTGTTATTTTCGACTTCATTCTCGCTTGTATCCGTCGGTTTCTCTGTCTTCATAGGTAACAGAGTTTGAGAAGAGTTCTACATTTATTTTTTATTTAAAAATTATGTATTTTTAGTTAATGATAAAGAAAAAGACTTTTAATTGTATTATCTTCGAGAATGGGTTAACAATTTTGAGTTTTGATGCTAAAAACATAGGAAGCACCTGAGAAAACCCTAGTTTTTATCACAGTATTTTGTTGCATGTCGTGGTATTGTTTGATGGTGTTTATCGTATTGTTGGTGATTGTTGTGGTTGGTGTCGGTATTTGTGGCTTTGGTGGTAGTGTTGGTGGTCTTGGTGTTGGTATTGGTGGCATTGGTGGTAGTGCTCGCAGTTTTGGTATTGTTGTTGGTATTGGTGGCATTGGTGGTGGTCTTGGTGTTAGTGGAAGATCTATTGGGAGATATTAAATAGGTCTTCAAACAGATTCCCCATCTGTTTCTACTGATGGGTTATCCGTTGGAGTATTTTTTGTAATATGGCGTATAATAATTTATTGAAATTTGTCTTAAATTTTTTAAAAAAATTATGCAGACATCGAATGTTTCTCATTTTTTATTTTTCTATTGTTTGTAGTTAAAAGATATCTCCCAAAAGAAAAAAAAACTAAAACTGAAAGTGGACAACTTCTGACCACCCAACAAAAAAGGCTAGAGTACAGATAGATTCGGAGGAACTTTCTGAACAATCTCAATTAGGGCAAAATGAAGCTGAGGAAAGTGAGAACTCATTCTGACCAATGGGGCGTGAATTAATATCAAATACCCATATTGATTCTATCAAAACCATTAGTATCGACAGGTTTTGAGTTGCGATGCCGATAGATCACCCTAAAGAAGTAACTGGTGATCTTGTACTTAAATGTCAGCTGGGAAACATTTTGATAAATTTAGGAGTATTATGAAGAATGAAAACATAGACGAACTTTTTAAGAGGATCTGTTTTGCATACTTTCTTAAGCTACCTGGGGACCGCACTCTCCATTTTTAAATGAGCATGGTATATGGTTTTCTTAAGTGCTGGATCAAGTATGCGGGAGATAACAAGGATCCGAATAAGGGTTAAAAAAAGATGGATGAAATTTGGATCAACTATTGTGGCATGCCAGTTTGTTTTGGATTGAAAGAGTTTTCCATAGTGGCGGGTTTGAGATGTGATTGTCCAGAAGAACTTTTCATTGAGGAAACACCCTCCAACAAATGCAAGGGAAAAAAAGATGGATTGTTGGTCATTGTTGGATGACGTAGCTATAAAGAGGGAGATTTGATGGCAGATCTTGAGGATAAAAATATACCAAAGCACTACAAGGAGAAATTGTGCTTAGTTTGATTTGTCCATTCCATTTTATTAGAAAGATACAGCAGGAAAGTCATAGAAGATGATTTATTAGTGCTTGCTGATGATTTTGACAAATTCAAAAATTATCCCAGGGGATATGACAGCTACTTCTTGACTGTCCAATATTTACTGACAAAGCTATCCAGAGGGATGATCACATAATACGGCTTTCCTTGGGCTTTCATAGTAAAATTCATCACTATTTTTACTCATCCATTAATTTATATTGAATATAGTTATTATGACTTTTTTTTGCTTGCTTCCTATTTACATTTCTTAGGCTTGGGCATTTGAAGTCATTCCCCCCTCCGAAAGCAGGTAATGGATTATCCAGATGAGGTTTCTCATCCAAGGATCCTTAGGTGGTTGGCTGCAAAGAACAACCTAAAAATTAAATAGGTTGATCTCTTTAACCCTCCGGATGATGCAGTAGGTCTTCTTTCAACTAAAATAATTTACCTCAAAGAAAGATATTAAAATAGATGGTTAATCTATTGTGACAGATAGGTCGTCTGTTGCAACAGATTACCCATCAACTGTAACTAGTGCAACAGATGGGTAATATATTATGATAAACAATCCATATTTTGCAACAGATTAACCATATGTTGCTCTGGTTCCCTGAACCCGACTCAATAGATTACCCATCTACTATAAATTATGCAACAGATGTGCAATCTGATGCAACATATTATCAATTTGTTGCAACAAATAGATTAACTATTGCATAAGTTGGTTGTGTTAACATATAACCGAACTGACTGGAAATTATTAAGTATTATATGATATGATTTAAATACCTTCTGTCTTTTTTATAGGTTGTACATCCTTGGATCGTGCCTACTAAGCAAAAGTTGGAGATAACATCTTTTATTACTCTAAGTCTTGTTGATGCAGTAGTAGACCCAATAGTGGAGTTAATAAAGAAGGAATTGGCTGGAGCAACAGCCATAAGAAGAGCAGCTAGTCAAGGTCAGTCTAATGTTAAAGCTCTTCATGACCAACCTACTACAACAGATCCGCGTTCTTCTTTTGGGGGTGTTGCTGGTGGAGTTATTGATGATGGTGGAAGCCATCCTACTGTTACTTCTACCAGTCATGATTATGATCATGTTAGTGCTCAGGAAAAAATAAATACGTTTGGAAACACCCTTTTCATAGGTCCCTCTCACCCCTCTTCACCCTCATGTTCTCATTGTAAATGCAAAGTATGAAAGGATAGAGAGGATAAACTCCTTAAAAAACTATAGGCTATTGATGAAGCTACTGAGGAGTTGAAATCTAAGATGGGTGTCATACCATCTAACAAGGTGAGGGAGCCATACACTCCTACAGAGGCGGTTAGGAGGAAGAAAAGAGCAATTATCCAAGTACTCTCCAATCGGAAATCCAATAAAATTACAACTCTTCCCGCTTCAAGAGTTGTTAAAGTTGAAGGTCCACTGAAGAAGGTGGAAATATACATAGCACTTGGCTACGAAGAGAAGAAGGAACTGTTTGATTTCACAACAATAATACAATTGATAAAAATATGCAAGATCAAATTAATAGAGTAGAGAACATTAGAAAAATCTATTTTCACGAATTATTTCCATCATAAAAACTCTTAGAAAAAATAATTTAGCATTTAGGGTAACGAACAAAAAGATTTACCAAGAAAATAATGGAACCTTCTTAAGTCTTATTGAAATGATTGCAGAATTTGATCCAATCATGCAAGAACATATTCGTAGAATCAAGCATGATGAAATGCATAACGATTATCTAGGGAATAATATACAAAATGAATTAATAAAATTGTTGGCAAGTGAAATGAAGAATAAAATTATTGAAAAAATTAAAAAAATAAAGTATTTCTCCATCATACTCGATTGCACACCGGATACAAGTTATCAAGAGCAAATGTCTTTTATATTACGGAGTATGGATATTTCAACAACTCCAATAAAAATTGTCGAATATTTTTTAGAATTCTTAAAGTGGATGATACAAGTGGAAAAGGTTTTTCTGGAGTTATTTTAGATGAAATAAAATGTATTGGACTTGATGTTGATAACTTAAGAGGACAAGGATATGATGATGGATCTAATATGAAGGAAAAACATAATCCTAGATCATTTTATGCACCATGTGGTTGTCATAATCTAAATTTAGTAATATGTGATATGGCTAATTCTTGTACAAAAGCTATATCATTCTTTGGAGTGGTACAACACATATATTCACTATTTTCTTCTTTCACTAAGCGATGAAAAATTTTAAAAGATTGTGTATCCGGTTTAACTCTTAAATCATTGTCACAAACACATTGAAAAAGTCGTATAGAAAATATTAAAGCAATAAGATTTCAAACTCCACAAATAAGAGATGCTTTATTGAAATTAGTGGAAGTTAGTGATGATCCAAAAACTAAAAGTGAAGCTAATTGCTTAGCAATTTATGAGCTTGAAAATTTTAAATTTTTATTTGGTATGACTATTTGGTATGATATACTATTTGTTGTTAATTCAATTAGCAAAAGTTTACAATCAAAAGATATGCATATTGATGTTGTCATAGATTAATTAAGAGGTCAGGTTTCTTTTTTCAAAAAATATAGAGAAGAAGGATTTACAACTGCTATGATTCCAGCTAAGGAAATTGCATTAGAGATGAATATAGAACCTGAATTTCGTAGTAAACGTGTAATTTATAGAAAGAAATAATTTGGTGAGAACGTCGAAATTACAAAATCTCTTGAAGAATTTTTTAGAGTTGATTACTTCTTATATATAGAGTACCAAGTCATTTCTTCACTTCAAAATAGATTTGAACAATTTGAAGCACATGAAAGTATTTTTAATTTTTTATTTAATGGAAAAAAACTGCGATCGTTAGATAACGAGAATTTTAAAAAATATTATCTTAATCTTGAATGTTCCTTAAAACATAATACTCACTCTGATATTGATGGTATAGACTTATATTCCGAATTAAAAGTGTTGAGGGAAATCATACAAATAGAAGATAATACTCTAATCGAGATACTCAATCAAATAAAACGACTTGATTCTTTTTCAAATGCATATATTGCTTATAAAATAATGTTAACAATTCCTGTAATAGTCACTTCCTCGGAAAGAAGCTTTTCAAAATTAAAAATTATAAAATCTTATTTAAGATCAACAATGTCTCAAGAAAGATTTTGTGGATTGGCTATATTATCAAATGAAAAAGAACTGTTAGAAGAAATCGATTATCAAAAAATTATTAACGACTTTGCATCTCAAAAAGTTAGAAAAATAGATTTTAAATAAAAAAATATAATTTTTTAATTTTAATTTAAGGCCTCCAATTTTAATTTGGCCTTAGGCCCTCAATACACTTGAGCAACCCCTAACCTCTTATAAATAAGGTATGATGAGGAGACCTGATTAGGCTCTTGGCCTTCCTTTTATCCATAGTCTCGGAATATACCTTGTTGGGCTCAACCAGCTCAAAGAACTAATACATGGTATGATATTTTTTGCTTTTTCTCAAAATGTGTCACATTATTAAGAGATCATACATCTTATATGCCGCTTTCCAATCCTTTCAACATATGTTATGATACTTCAAAAACAACCCCTTGAATGAGCTAATCTTACAAGATTGACCGGACAGGCTAGTTGAAAGGGGTGATTCGTAGGAAGAGAATTATTGAAAGATAGATTCCGAGGAGATCAGCCCTTACCCGAGAGTATGTCAACAAATTTTGAACACCAAAATATATTTCAGCAATAAGTTGTAAGTTGGTTAGTAAATAGGTACATAATAATTTAATTCAAAAAAATGAGTGAAAATACTACATATAGTAAAGCTCAATTTCAATTGTTCAAGATTATACTTAAAAAATATATATAAAAAATAAAAGAATTATTTTATGCATTGGCATTTATTTGAAAATAATAATAAGATGCTATAGAATATAAAATTGTTCTTCTCCAACTCTCAATTACTTTAATTCTTTTAAATTGCGTGTTGATGGTTTTAAGAATACAATATAGTAAATAGACAATGCACATATTATTATCAATAAATTTTAAATTGAAGAGATGTAAATAATAGAATAAAAATTTTAAAATAAAAAAATGCACAAGTAAATAAAACTAATAATAAGAAGAGTTCTTAATACCTATATTATGCCAAGCGAAAGGCTATTAAAATTCATTATTAGCAATTTAATAAATGTTTATAGTGAATAATGTAATAAATAAAAATAAAAATAAAATGTCTAAATGCTATATGATTCTTTTGATTATTTATATAGATTTTGTTATGAAAATTGTGAGGCAGGGAGAAGGGGAGAGATTTATTACATTAAGTTAGGAACAATATGATAGACTTTTTTAAGATGAAAATATGATAGTAGACTTTTTAAAGATAATATTATTAACATACTCAAACAAGATATCACAATTTGTAAATAGTAGGAATAATAATACTTTCATTTGTGCATTACGCGGATCGATCCGTATAATTACATAATTATTCTTACTCATTCTTACTCATGGGTTTGGTTAGAGACGGGAGAAGGGGAGGGGGAACGAATTATATGTATGTAATGAAGTAATGAAATAATACATATATTAATTCCTAAATTTTAAATGGAAGAGGTGAGGATTATAGAGTAAAAATATTAAATGTAAAAATAATTAATTTAACAATCTAATATCTTTAAATTGTAAATAATATAATAACAATAGAAAATAAAATATAATTTTTTTGTACAATTACATGACTGATTTTACTCATAAATTTAGCTAGAGGTGGAGGAAGTAGAATTAAAAACCTAATATCTTTAAATTGTGAATAATATATTAAAGAAAAATATGAATTTTTTTGTTTTTTTAAGTACATAATTGTTTTCATTCATTCATATATATATATATATATAAGAAAGAGAGGGAGAAGGGGGCGGGGTAAAGAGGGGAAGGAGGAGAATATTAACAATCTAATATCATTAAATTATGAATTATATAATTTAAAAAATATGAACTAAAAAAATATTTTTATAATTACATGATTGTATTTATTCGTACGAATTTAGTTAGAGATGGGTGGGGGGAAGGGAAGGGGGGAATTGGGTGTGAGGCCCATTTCATTGAGAAATAATATGATAGTTGCATTTTTTAAAGTAATATGGTTTAACATACTTGAACAAGACATTTCAATTAAAAATAATATTTTAATATTATTAGTTTATCGCGTGGTTACATATATTGTTTGAGTTAATAACCCAATAGAACATAGCTCGGGCAAGCACTCTTCTTCGAAAAGAGGAGTGATTGCCTTACCACACCAGCCACGTTGCATTGGAAATTCTTTAAACAGTAGCCCGAAGTGAGTCAAATTTAGAAATGAAATTGAAAGAGGAAGAAAAAAAATTATGAGTGCTCCAATCGAGATAGATTTTTCATGGACTAGCCTCTTATTCGTTAAGGCGATCCTGGGATACAACAGAGAGAAGGAACTTTTTGGTTATAAGTTGGCATCAATAATCATTCCCCTTCTAGTTGGTATAGAAAGAAAAAGTTTTGCTTTTACAAGAAACCAACATATGCTCATTCATCCTATGTGACTCTCAATCAATCAAGCCAAGAGTAACAAGGATAACACATTTCACAAGCTTTAATTTATATAAAAGTGTTAAACAACTTGAGTTATGCCCCAAAAAACCTAGCTATGAATATGCCCGCCAGCAGCCAGCTATCTTCAGTGGCTAGTCTAGATCTTTCTACTACTGATTTTCCACCATTGCTATCTAATCCCAATTATAATTTCACCCTAATAGCTTGAACCTTAGTTTGCAGAAGAGATGTCCTTTGCAGATTCTCTTAACCAAACAGATCAACATACTTATGAAAGCCTCTGTAAAGATTTTACTATGGTTGGAGATATCCCTCAGATCAAATGAATTAAGGAAGAAGTCAATAGAATGAACCAAATGTAAGATATTGAATTTGAAGTCATCGGTAAATTTACATATGAGTAGTGATTTAGATAAATTAAGAAGGATTATTTATCAACAATGTAATGTTAAGGGAGGATGTTAGATTGGATTATTTCGGAGTAAAGATATTCTTATTCACCTAACAAAGTAGGAAAAATTTATTAATCTTATTTTTAAGGGAGCATATTGCATCAATTGCAAAGATGGGTATTCTTACCTAATGCACACTTTGATATATAATATTAGGTTCAAGGTTAATGAGAAAACATCATGGCCATGGCATGGATTTCATTTCCTTATCTTTTGTCCCATCATGGCCATGGCATGGATTTCATTTCCTTATCTTTTGTCCACCTTCTTTGTGAAAGAATGTTTGTTCTCTTTAGTTGTAGTTGTGGGCAAACCTTTATAACTAGATCAGATACAATTAATAATTCTATACCTAATTGTTCTCTTATGAAGATGCTAGCTGATCTTAATAAAGATTTTCATAAAGCGATACAGATGAACATTGAGAATGAATCTTCTAGGGAAGTAAGAGTTAACATGATTTCTATCAAAAATGATTATGTCTCCCAGTATTATTGGGAAAGGAAGATGCAAGGGCATAACATAGAAGAGTATCGAGTAAGTAAGGTATCAAAGCATAAGGAAAAGAGTAAAGTTCAACATGACAAGAATGAACATGGTAATGAGAAAAGGTCCCAGGAACCTATTCCTCCTTATCTCCCACAAGTGCATAAATTTCAAAAGGAAAAAAGCTAGAATTCTCTCTAGTGGTTAAGTGGTTAGAGACCCTGATCAATAGAATGTGGTAAATGATAAAAGACATATTAATGATCAGACCACCCTAGAAATTAAGAATAAGTATGATGCCCTCGCACAAGAGAAGGATGATAATGTAGAGAGATCACATACAATAGGTGATAATTATAAGGATCTAAATGTTTACTACTACATCTCCGGAAAAAAAGAGTGAAGGGGAAATAATATCAACAAAGAAATGAGTTGCAAAGTCTTTTGGACAGATTCCAGAACCTAAAAGATCATGTACAGCAGCTCTTGAACAACACAAAAGGGTAGAAACATCATCAGAAATAACTCTTTGACAATACAACATGGTAGAAACATCATCTGGAGTAACTCCCGCTGCACCAACAGTAGAACAACACAAAAGGGTAGAAGATCAGCAAGTGGAGGAAACAAAAGAAGGGCTCATGAACACAGGGATTGCAGTTACTAATAATGGTGATAAATTATTAGCTCCTTATAGTCAACATATCAAACATGATAGACAAAATGAGAGTAGTACAATAATTCAAGAGTACTCTGATATTGGCAATAATGATGATCAAATAGTAAAAAATAATAATAGGACAGTAGTTTTGCCACCTACTGTTGTGCAGATAGATGAGTCCCGAATGGTGATACTGCAAAAAAAAGTGCTACACATAGAGGGAGAGGAAGAAGACACTAAAAATGAATTGATATACATTACCAGAGATGTTGATTTATCTCTAAGGGTCATGAAAGCTGCTAGAAAAGGTTAAAAAACAAGGAGATAGATAAAGTGCTTAAAATGTAAAAATCCTACCAAAAAGAAATAGATTAATATATAAAAGATGAAATCATTCATTTGAAATATAAGATTAGTGAAGTCACAACAAGCTTTTCAGAGGGTTCAAATGCAATATAAGTATCACAAGTTTTCTTTTATTTCTCTTATAGAACCTTTTCAAGATAGTAGATTCATCAACAAGTAGAAAAGAAAATTGTGCATGCCTTTAGCTACTTCTAACTATAATGGGAAAATATAGGTCTTTATAAACCATGATTTTGATATTATAGTTATTAATAATATAGAACAATAACTTACTCTAAAGATAAAATAGAAGATCATGCAATATAGTTTTTACATCACTATTATTTATGCTAAGTGCAGTAAAGTTCAAAGATTAGATCTGTGGAATAACATTTATCAGGTGAAAAAAATGAATAGATGGTCCTTGGTTAGTGGGGGTGACTTTAATGTGGTGATGAATGCAGAAGAGAAAATAGGAGGTCTTCTTATGGTAGATGCTGATCATGAAGACTTTGAATGTTGTATCTCATCTTATGATTTAAAAGAAGTTCCATACAAAGGGAGCCACATCACATAGTCGAATGATAAAGTTGATAATGATTGTATTTTTGAGAGGTTGGATAGAATTGTTATTAATCAGAGATGCAAAGCTAGTTCAGTGATATTAAAGCTGAACATTTATCCAGAACTGGGCCAGATCATACTTCAACATTGCTTACTTATGAATAATATGATACCAAATATAGAAAAACATTCAAATTTCTAAAATTTTGGACAAATCATGAACACTTTAAGGAGATTGTTAGATTGAGTTGGGTCTCCAAAGATTCTGAAAATCCTTTTCTAGCTTTTAAGGAATATATCAAAAGGGTCAAGAATGCTTTGACAAAATGGAGCAAGGAAATTTATGGGGATATTTTCAAAAAAATGATTATTAGAGAAGACATTGTTAGAATCAAAGAGAAGTGCTTTAAAGAAGTGTCTAATGCTATGAATAGAGTTGTGATTCAAAAAGCTCAACCTAAATTTAAAATATATCTTTATTTTGAAGAGATATTTTGGAAAAAAAAAGAGGGGTATGATTGATTTGAAAATGGAGATAGAAATGCAAAAAAATTTCATAGCATAGTAAATGGCAGAAAGAAGAGACTTCATCTGAAAAAAATACAAAATATAAATAGATCTAGTTAGAAGAGGAAGAACAGATAGCTACTGAAGTCATTATTTTTACCAAAAAAAAATCTCTCAAGAGAGAGATGCCACTGGTTTTTTTATTGAGGCACATTCCTGACTCTGTGACTCCTAAAGAGAACCTGTTGTTATGTAAAACCTTAGAGTTAGAGGAGTTCAAGAAGGTTGTTTTTGTCTTAAATGGTGATAGTGCTAGTGAATCTGATGATTTGACAGATCTGATTATTTGACAGAAAGATGTTATCAGTGTTGTTGGAATATTATTGGGGATGATATCCTAACAATAGTTCAGGATTTTTTTCAAGGTAATTCATTGCCAAAGTCTATTACTCATACTAACTTGGTGCTCCTACCAAAGAAAGAAAATGTACAATATTTCTCTGATTCGAGACCTATTAATTTGATTAATTTCATCAATAAAATTCTTTCTAGAATTATTGATGATAGACTTTAGGTTTTTCTACCTAATTTGATTTCTTGTATTCAATCTAGTTTTGTAAAAGTTAGAAGCATCATTGAAAATATTTTGTTGACTCAAGAGATTGTTATAAATATCAGAAAGAGAGTAAGCCTAATAATGTAATACTTAAGCTTGATATGGCTAAAACCTATGACAGTCTCTTTATTCTTTCTGATGAAAGTTTTAAGAAAAATGGGCATCTATCATGTTTTTGTGGATTTGATTTGGATATTGCTAGCTAATAACTGGTATTCGGTGTTGATTAATGGACAAGCTCATGGTTTTTTTCACTCAACTAGAGGTGTTAAGTAAGGGCAACTTTTATTTCCTACCTTTTTTATTCCATCGTCTGACATTCTGTTTAGATCTTTGAATGCTTTATTTGAGGATGTGTGTTGGTTATGGTCTTCCTAAATGGAGTTCACTATTGAATCATCTTGCTTATGAAGATGATACTATTATTTTTTCTTCTACTGACAAATATTTTTTAAAAAAGATTGTATCAACTTTACATGAATATGAAGTTCAGTCTGGTCAGAAAATTAATAAAGAAAAAAGTTCTTTATTTTTACATCAGAGTGTTACTGTAAATTTAAGAAGATTGGTGAAAGAATGCAAAGGTTTTTCCGGGGGTCAATTTTCTTTTAAATACCTTGCTTGTCCTATCACTCGTGCTAGAAAAAAAAAGGAGCATTATGTTAAGTTGATTAAAAGGGTGAGAGATAAATGTCATGCTTGGAGAGGTAACATGTTGTTATTCGGGGGGTTAAGAAAGTGTTAATCATGAGCGTTTTACAAAATATATCAGTTCATGTGTTGGCAGCGGTTGTTTCTCGTAATTGTATTTTGGAAGAGCTTCATAGAATTTTTGCAAAACTCTTTTGGAGTAATAATATTTCAGGTGGGATCAAGCACTGGGTTGCTTCTAATAAGGTTTGTTTACCAAAAATTGAAGATGGTTTGGATTTTAGATCTATGAGTGATATATCTCAAGCTATGTTTGTCATGCTTTGGTAGACATTCAGGACCCAAAATTTATTCTGGCCTAATTTCATATGGAATAATTACAATAAATACCGATTCTTGTTCAATTAAAAGGTGGTTCTCAAGTGTGGAAATGTATGCTGCGGAATAGAGATCCATTATCTGTTCAACCTACTAATGTGCTAGGCTGTCACACTTAGACAGATATTGGTATCTTCATGACAAAAAATGGATGGATTTTGACCTCATGTAGGAACATTTGCCTAGTAATATTGTTGAGTATGTTAAGATGAATATGGGCAATGTTAGACACACTAGAGAAATTGAGAAACCTTGGTGGATAAAGAATAGTATTGGGGAGATCTTTGTCAAATTTGTTTGGGAAATTCTTAGAAAGAAATCAGCTTCTAATAATGATTTTAAGATATTGTGGGTGAATCCTTTCAAAATTTCCTTTATTAGATGAAGGGTATGGATACATAGGTTTCTGTAGCTGTTGTTATGGCTACGTGGAATCCTAATATTTCTCAAATGTGTCATTGTTGTAGAATTTTCATAAGGAAAATAGTAGAGCACCTATTCTTAATAGGAGAAGCAGCTATTTTTATTTGTATTATTATACTAGAGGTGATGGTCTCTTAGGTCCTTGGGTACAAGTTAAAACTATGAAGAAATGGTGGGATCCTCAAGGTAACATTAGACAGTAAATAGTCTTTCAAGCACTTCCTAATATCATTCTCTGATTTTTATGGAAGAGGAGGAATGCAATTATTCATGGTGGTTCATATTCCAGAAATAAGGTTAATAAGGTTATGTGGGACATTAATGATTCTATCAGTAAATTTATAAGGTTAAAGTTCAACTTGTGCGTGAAAGCAAAGCGTATCGTATCTCGTGCCATTCGAATAGGTTTTAAAGCAAGCAGTACGGCGCAATGGAGGAGCCCATTCAGTATCGTCTTTGTTTGTGAATATTAATGTGTCATGTCTTCATGTTGTATTATTCCCATTGACTGTGACCAAACTGCATTCCGAATGTCTTTGTAGAGAAGAGAGAAATCTTCCCTTAAGATAGTCAGGGATAAACCGCCTAATAATTGAGCCTAAATGATTTCTCATTGAAATATTACAGACCTAATTTTCTTTGTAAAGTTGTTAAGTGGATGGCTCCTCTTTTTAGATGGTTAAAATGTAATATTGATGGTGCCTTTAAAGGTAACTCAGGTCCCGGCGCTGCTGTATTTTATTTAAGAAATAATGGAGGAGATTTTGTGGAAGCTAAAGGTATCCAAATTACTGATACAACAAACATAGTGGCTAAGGATAGAGCTATAAGGAAAGGGCTCCAATACTGTTTAGATAATCAACTCACCAACATTATCCTAAAAATTGACTCATTGGCTATGGTTAACATTATCAATGGAGATTGGGAGATTCCTTGGACAATTTCTATGTAGGTCAAGACTATTAACAGGAATAGAATTGTCACATTAGTGAGAGTATGATGCTCCTTAAGGGAGGGAAATATTCTTGATTTTTTTGCTAACCTAGTTTTTAGTTTTGCAGGTACATATGAATTCTGCTTAATTCAGGAAGTCCCAAGAGCAGGAAAAAGATTACTAATCTTGGCAAGATCAACACCCCAATCATGAGGATCAAAAAACAAATATATCAAGCAATTTCAATTGTTAAGTTCAAATCTTAAGTTTTGTTGTAGATGTTTCATTACTGAGTTACAAGTGAGGCTATTGGTGAATTTTTGAGTAGTTGGTTGCGAAGTCTGAAACAATTTCTAGTGGTTGACAGTACTTGTACCTGGTGAGACCGTTGAGGTGTTATACTAAACCAAGACTTATCAATACTATTCATATTCTTCATCGTAGACAAGATTGCTTCACTCAGTTACAATGTTTCAAGTATAAACATTTTGATGTAATAATCAATTTTAGTAGCTTGACTTTATATGGTGGTATTAATTCCTTTTGGGATTTAACCCATAGAAGGAAAGGTAATGAAATTGAAAGTTATTTCGAAAAGGCTTAGATGCACCTGAGTTACACTCATAAGCTGATGCGGTTCATTTCAGCTTTCAGATCTAAGTTAGAGCTGCTAATCTTGTACTCATGCATCATTAGAGAAATCTAGTTAAGGTCAGGGATATAGCTTATATGGGGTTCC
This sequence comes from Capsicum annuum, assembly GCF_002878395.1. Classification (NCBI taxonomy): domain Eukaryota; kingdom Viridiplantae; phylum Streptophyta; class Magnoliopsida; order Solanales; family Solanaceae; genus Capsicum; species Capsicum annuum. The sequence continues at coordinate 240,375,043 of NC_061111.1, read as the reverse complement.
AGCTACTAGAGAAAACGAGGATGACTTACTTT
>NC_061111.1:240358669-240372011 GCF_002878395.1 Capsicum annuum | reverse complement strand
TTTTTTTTTTTTATATTTGACCGGTTTTGATCGAATTTTTAACTGGGATTGACTGGGTTTAGGTGGGTTAGATTGGGTTGGGCTATGTGGGCCGGTTCAGGGTTGTTTTTTAAAAAATTACTGTTGGACCAGGACCCGGTCCGGCCCACTTAACCAAGCCTAGATCCAGCCCAGCCCACAACCCGATGAAATTTCACGGGCCGATTTTGGGTTGACCCGGCCCGTCCTACTTAACACCCTTACTTCACGCTTAATAAAAAATCAGATGAAGACACTTAATTTGAGACAAAGAATGCAACAAAAGTTTACCTCTTTAATAAAGTCCAAACAAAGATCATATTTTATGTGTCTTCTAAAGCCCTAAGAAAGGTTGCTTATGATATCGCATTCGTCAAGCCAATGTGTTACTGCAAACCTTTGTAGCTCATTTCGATCCCCTGCTTGAATTCTTGAGGCAACCTTCTTCTCCTCATCCACTATATTATATTCCTCATTTTGTTATTATACTGCCTATTTCTTTGATGTTGTCACATGCAAAAATACCTATACAAACGTGATATCATCATACACCATAACATATAAAAAACACAGCACAACTATAGTAATTGTCAAAAACAAATCACTCTATCATTATTTATTAACTAAGAGAAAGATAAGAAAAAAGATCACATTGAATAGAGAAAAATAATATAAATCAAAGCCAAATAATAAAAAGACAAACAAAGAAGAAAAAGGAATGAACGTTAGTGAAAATTAAATAAGGGTGGAATGAACATTAGTGAGGGTTAAATAAGAATTTACAAAAAGTTACTTAAGTAGAATTGTAGTTTTAGTAAATAATTATATAAGATAATATTTTAATTGATATAGAAGTGTACTAAATATAGAAATTCTTACTTATTATAAATAAATAAATAATATTATAAAATAGTATTTTAATTAATTTAGAAATGTAATACAAACTTCAATTTTTTAAGAACAAAGATTAAGTAATAATAACTTTTCATCCAACATTAGTTGGAATTAGTGACTACTACAGGTGTGTTTTCTTAAGTACATGTATAGATATTAATACACAAAGTTTATATAAGATAAATTTGATTAAATCTAAAGCCTAGTAGTAGGAATTCCTATTAAAATAAAATTTGGAAAAATTTTATTGTGAGATTTTTTAATTAATAATAATCTAAATATTCAAAAAATAGTAAATGACAATTTTGTTTATTGCGGGAACTTTTAATGAAGGGCAAAAAGTTCAAATTATATTTCTAAGAATCTTCACAATTTTAATAAATGGGTGTGTATATTAGGCCACTTAATCTTATGCATATTTGGTAATAGAGTAAATTTTATATTTATTAGATAACTATAAATATAATACCAGGAAACTAAATCTTATTCGTATTCGTGATAGATTAAATTTTTTTCTAAATATAACTACACTCTAGATTGCAAGTGAGAGCTACAAGTAGAACTCACAGTACTTTTTTCTATTTCATCAGCTACACTAATTTTACTTGTTCTTTCAAATTAACCCATCATGCCTTCATCAACAGGTTCAGACAATATTGCATCAATTGTGAAAAGGTCTCTAAGGATCAAAATAAATTTATATTAGAAAACTTTATGTTGTTTTGATTCTTTGCAGCCCTTTTCATGATTGATGCAGTATTGTCAGAATCCGTTATTAAGGCATCACTATAATATTTTTGTCTGTCGACCACTTGAAAAGTGTGCTTTAAACTATACCAAAAAGTGTGACCTTTGATCAAAGGACACAAAAGTCACACTTTGCCAACGTTTTCCAGGAAGTGGAAAAAACATTCATAACCTTAGATCTCTGACCACACGTTTGGAAGCTTCAATTTGTTCCTCATTCAGTTCAACCAATACTCATTTAGTCTCAAAAATCATAGACGACTTCTCCATAAAGTTGTAGATTAATTTGATCTCGTCGTTTGTAACCGCCAATTAGAGCAGATGGTACTGGTGTAGGAGTTGCCGTATAATGAAGGTCGAATCCACAAGATATTGGTGATTAAAGAAACTCTGTGCTTGCTAAATTTGGATGAAACAAGCTCCCATCTTGTCAGTGCCTATAATAATTGATGATAAAGTAAGTCATCCTCGTTTTCTCTAGTAGCTGGAACCCCATATAAGTAATCTGCAGCTAATATTCCTTTCCATAAGTCTATTACTGTATCCCACATTTGGGGATCATGTGCTGCTATATTTAGAATTTTACCTTTACTACCGCCTTCTTGTAGTTTAATTGGTTCCTCTATCGGCATTCTCTTTCCTGCTGGTTTTATATGATCGCCCCTAAGTTCTGTATCGGGGTTTATCCTAATTGCTGGTCTTCTAGGTACATTACCTGTACTATAATCTATTGGTTGAGGATTAGGGTTTGTCTGTTGGAATGGGCTAGCACTTGAGGAGCTAGTTGGTTCTAATTCTGCTAGTTCTTTATATATATATATTGTAGTATATGTTTTATTTATAGTAGTACATATATATTGAATGGTGCGCATATATATACACGCCATTCAATATATATGTACTACTTTAAATAAAGCATATAATACAATATATAATTATATATATAGTTATATATTAATTTTAAAACATATACACATGTATACGTTAAATATATACGTTTATAGAAGATATATATACACATATATAAATTAATAATACTTGATAGTAAATTAATAATATATTAAAACTAAGTTTTAATTAAATCCAATTTTTTTTAAAAAAAAAGTTTAACCGGGCCGGGCCAGTTAACCGCGGGCTTGGGCCGATTTTGGTCCGGGCTGGGTTAACCGGGCCCAAAATAAAAAAAACCCAACCCAGGATCTGGTACCCTACAGCCCGTGGGCTGATCGGGCCAGGTTTGCTTAGTGGGCCGGGTCGGGCTGATCCGACCCCGTTTGACAGGCTTAGCGTGAAGTTTAAGAAATATAAAGAGATTTTTGGATCTTGTGATCTTAAATTAAAGATGTGTGCAGTCTTTTAAATCTTTTGATCTTAAACTTATCATTTAAATTAAGAAATATCTAATAATTTATTGTCATAGGACAAGTTTTACTATAAGTACTTTAAAACCTCTTCTTAACAGGAGTGTATATACAAATTTGCGTAGAACCTCTGAAACACATCCAATTGTTCTTCCAATGGTAAAATATACAAACTATATAAATTCCACATGAATAAAAACACTTAGTTATCTCTTACCACTATATAAAGAGCTAAATACTTGCAAGTCACGTATATTTTGATCATGAAGTGTAAGACTTCATGCTACAATATCTTACAACGAAAGTACAATGTACTGTCTATTTGATTGTTTTAATCAACACAACACTTACTATATGCACTTATGTGGTTGAGAAGATAAGTATTTCTCTTTTTTATTTTTTTTCTTTTATTTGGTGTTTATTTATTTTAACTGTTAATCGCTATTTTTAAATAATTTTAGTCTATTACATATAAGTTTATTTATTAACAGGAGACCACGTGCAAAGCACGTACACTTGACTAATCTATATTTATAATATATTAAAAGTATGAAGCCCTTAGAAAAGTGATTTGAACTTTTTGTCCTTCATTAAAAGATTTTAATTAAGACAAAATCGTCTTTTCACTATTTTATTTAATATATTTTAACATTAGTTAAATTGTATCCTAATATAAATCAAATATGTTACACTCTAATATTTATGGAGAAAAAAAGACGGTATCCTAATTCCTAATATAAATCTAAATACCGCTAATACTTTAATGAGAAAATACCACCGGTCACTTTTGATTAAATTTTGAGCATTAATTATTCTATGTTTTAAAGTTGGGTGTCTTTTTTTCGGATGCTTTGATCTTTTTATTATAATTGAAATTATTTTTATTGGTAGAAAATAATTTCCTTTTATGAAAAAAAGCTTTTTCATATATGGTTATTCTTTTTTTTTAAACAATTTCCTTTTATGAAAAAAAATCTTTTTCATATATGGTTTTTTTTTTTTAAGGTAAAGTATATTAAAAGTGTGAAAACCTTTACAGAAGAGATTCAAATTTTTTGTCCTTCATTTAAAAGTCTTTATGATATAATTATTATTTTATTAAATTTAAGACTCCTAAATTAACACTAATCTATAATCTATAATCTATAAACTATATCTATATCTATTCTCTCTCTCTCTATATATATAGTATATATATATATATATATATATATATATATATATAATAGTAATATATAATATATAAAATATAATATATAATATAATAATCTATAACAATAATATATAATATATATCTATAATCTATAATTAATAATTAATAATTATAATTAATATATTAAAAGTGTGAAGATCCTTAGAAAAGTGATTTGAACTTTTTACCCTTCATTAAAACACTCTTATTTAGACAAAATCGTCTTTTTACTATTTTTTTAAAATTACAATTATACATAAATACTAATAATATATATTTTTGGAAAAATAAAAAATCACTTTTATTAAAAGAGTCCTAATTATAGTACATTATATATGACAAATAAATACAATCATAGAAGTAAATATTAATAATTTATATTTTTTTAAAAAATATAAATTAAGTATACTGTTTTTAGTATTAAACGATGCAAAGCTAGACATTATTCGGCTGAATAAATCCTCCAGCCATTAAGTTACCAAAAGAAGGCTATCAGAATATGTGATACAATTTTTTTTTCTTTTTAATATTCATTTATGATACTTGAATTCATGTAAGTTGATCAAATTTTATATAGGAAAAAGACACAACTTGGAAATTTGGTTTTTAAAAATATGCTTATAATTTATATTTTTGGAAAAATTATAAATTACGTGTACTTTTGTTAGTTAAGGTAAATTAATTTACTTTCCTTATTTTAGTAAGGATGTGTGATAGTAGTATAATTTGTTTAGGTATAAAATTCCTTTAGTATTTTTAGTAAAGATAAATCATTTTTCCCTCCTTATCTCTAATATACCATAATTAGAATTCTAAAATAAATATATTACTCTACCTTATATTTACACGAAGAGATGTTTATGAAGATTTTTACTTTTGTAAATTCGTCTTTTGATTAAAATACTGTTTCTGGTTTTATATAGAGAGAGAGAGAGATTTTTTTTACTTCTACTATATTTCTAATTTTGTTTTCATTCAAGTCGTCCCTTTTGATTAGGTTTAACTATATTGTTTTAATATCTCTATTAGTGTATTATTTTGTGGTAGTTTACAGGTAGTAAATGGTAGTTTACATGTCGTAGATGAATGTTGATCAGTTTTGAGAAATTTTTGTGTGTAAAGGTTAGATTTAATTGTATTGTTTTGATATCTCTTTTATCATATTGTTTTGTTATAGGTTACACGTGGTAGATAAATATCGACTGACTTTAAAAAAAGTTTTTAGGTAAAGATTAAATTTAATTGTATTGTTTTGATATCTCTGATTTGAGAATTTTTTTTGTGTGAAGGTTAGGTTTAGATGTATTGTTTTGATAGATGAATGTCCGTTGGCTTTGAGAAATTTTTTTCGTAAAGGTTAGATTTAATTGTATTGTTTTCATATCTCTATTATTATATTGTTTTGTTATAGTTTACAGGTGGTAGATGAATGTCAATCGGCGTTGAGAATTTTTTTTGGTAAATGTTAGGTTTAATTAAATAAATTCTCCATCTTTACATATTCTAAAGATGTTGAATATAATTGTTATACGCATCTTTATCAATTTAAATAAATATTCTATTTAGTGTAACATTTGAATTCATTAGAGTGAGATACACGCGCAAAACGCGTACACCTAAACTAGTATATATAAAAATGAGCCTAACTTTTTGCCCTTCCTTAAAACACTTTGCTTTAGAATAAACCGTCTTTTCACCTTTTTTTTTTTTTCTCAAATTAATTTTATCAAAATTAAATTATTTTGGCTTAAAAATTTGTCTGACACTCCCTAACTAATCTGAATTAGTAACCTATTCTAATGTTAACTAATTAATATTATCTTTATTCACAAAGTTGCAGCATTGGTATTCCATGTGAACTAGGATACTAACCACCCTTTGTTTTAGCTATATAAAGATTTCCATGCTTCGCGTTTGTTTATATTATAGCTTACTGTTTTTTTTCAATTTTATTTATATTTTCTAACGTGATGTATTCATGCTTTGTGGTATGTAGTGATTTGTTTTGCTACAGCGTACTCTTCTTCTATGTTATTCCTATGATATATATCGGGTTCAAATTTATTAATTTAAATATTGTGCTCTTAAGCATTACATAGATAAAATTTTATGAATTTCTTATTTCTTATTTCTTATTCTTGTTCATGCTTTTATTGAATTGTTTCGAGTTATGTAATGTGAAATATTTATAGAAAAATAATACAGTAATAATTGTTCCATTAGTTCTTGCAAAATAGTTTAGGTAAAATTTGATCACTTTCAATCCTTTTTATATTTAAATTTTTTTTATGTAAAGAGGAAAAGCATTAACACAGTGATATTCCGATGTATGCATCACAACTCTGCACTTTTTCTTTTCCTTTTCTCTTTGATACTCTTTCTTTTTTTTTTTTTTCAATTTAGTGAGATTTTATTATTACTGATCTGATTGTTACACATACTATGGCCTTACAAGATTTCCTTATTTTTTGTTGAATTATTGATTGATGGAAAAGTATGTTGTGATAAAGCGTCATAAGGTGTAATTGGGCACTCGAAGAAGATTTAAGGAACACCCTTCTCCGTGAGCCTATTGATTAACGATTTCTCCTTTCATTGCACACCATTTTGATTCTCGATCTTAGATAAAAATTCCTACTAAGGTAACATTCCTCATATTATTAAGAATCTAATTTTAAAGATATCAAAACTAATATTTACAAGATGTGTTGTGTAACATATAAGAATTAAAAGGAAATTATAAATCAATAAATAATCATGTTTAAGAGTTTAATCTAAACCTGTCAACTAGGTCGGACTGGCCCGTTTCAGCCCGATTAGCCTGACCCAATTGATGGCCCAGTCCGGTTTGACCTGGCCCAGTGGGCCTCCGGGTTACTGGACTGCCGATCCTGAGCTAGGCCATCTCGATTGACAGGCTCGGTGGATCGGTCCAGTAACAAAATCGAACCAAGCTCATCGGTTATCCGGACCAGACCAACCCAGTTTACTTTTTTTTTTTTAAATGTTGTCTTGTCTGTTGGGCTGCTATCCAATGGTCAAATGGACCGTTGGCCAACTGCTATAATGTTGTTTGGGTCCAACGGCCATTTGGTCAAAACTACTTTTTTATTGAAAAAAAAAGTAATTTAAATTTTTTTGTATAAATACCCTACAATTTCAAATCATTTTCCACACAAATCTTATTCTCTCATTCTCTCAATCTCTCTCAAATAATCTAATTATCTCCTAAAGAGTTCAATTTTACTTTTTAATTTTGCGATTACAAATACAAGTGGAAGTTTTCTAAAGTCGCAACTTTCAGATACTTTTAAAATTTGGTATTGTCGTTCGATCTCTTACTTTTAATTTTTAATTAGTGCATTAATTGTTGAATATTTATTTTTATTATTTTTGTGTATTTTAAATTTTTTTAGCTTGATTTATAATATGAATAAAATAAGAAACATCGGTAAAAGTGTCAAAATTTTTATCCCGAAAGTGATAGTGATAGAAAAACTGAATTGGTGGCGATTTCGGTAGAGGTAGTTCAAGTATTAGATATACCCGTGTGCTTCCGGTACCAGTTAGTCTACCTTTTGAGGAAGAAATAGGTGTAGGTGGTCACGATATGATTTTTAGAAGCTCGAAAAAATTATGGTATAGAAAAAGAGAACAAAGTAGACGCGGTTAATCTAGATGAAGATTATGAAAATATTGATGAGATACCCGAAGTCAAAAATGCTAATATTAGATCTAAATCGGTTAATCTTCCTCCCTGTTATCCCCATCTTGTAGAAGAACTAGTATTGCATGAATTTTTTTTTTCAGAAATAGAAGGAGAAACTAAAATGCAATGCAAAATTTGTGAAGTTGTATATGAGCATAAATCGGAGGCAATAAAGGGGGTACAAGTTCATTGATGAGACATATAAGAGAAAATCACGCGGTAGAGCTAAGTATTGTACAAGGTGGTGAGGCTGTTGATGGACCAGCACAAACTAGATTGAACCCAACAATTGGTCAATTTGTTAAGAATTATAATAAAATGAAGGATCAGGAAGAAATAGCGAAAATAATAGATGTGGGTTGTTTGTCTTTCACTTTTGCTTCTTCAGATGTTTTTATTCATTATATTCAAGCAATTTATAATCCTATGTTTATCGGTATTCGTAGAAGTATTTGTCAGGCCGATATTTTTAGACTCCATGCACAATATATTTATTATTTATCTGTGTTAGTAAAAAGTATTTCATGTAGAATTGCTAATATATTTATTATTTATCTGTGTTAGTAAAAAGTATTTCATGTAGAATTGCTCTAACTTCTGATCTTGATCGTTCTGTTAACAAAAATGATTATTTAACAATTACCTGTCACCGGATAGAAAGTAATTTTGTTATGCAAAAATGTATTCTGACATTTTTGTATGATGAAAATCGTAGACACATTGAAAAATTTATTTTTGAATCTTTTTCTAAAGTTGCAAAATATTATGGTATTGAATGAAAAGTTTCATGTATAGCTTTTGAGAATGCATCTAATAACAAGGTTGTTGTTGAGTTGTTAAAAGTTGATCTTTCTCCGCCGTTACCCGAAATATTTCATGTTAAGTGTGCTTTTCATATATATAATTTAGTCGTCAGCGATGGTCTTGAATTTTTTGAGTTTTACATTGAAAAGGTCTGGCTTGCTGTTGGCTTTATTCAAGAAAATAATCGAAAAACTAGAATGAGAGAATTTAGAACCAAATGTGAACAAAATGGACTTAGATCGATATTTATGCCCGAAGAATATGATACTAGATGGAATGCTACTTATACTTATTTAAAAACTTATCTTGCTTATAAAGTTCCTATTACGATGACTTTTAATCAATATTCTGGTTCTTTTCATGAGTGTATGCTACATGATTCTGATTGGGCTGCAATTGATGATCTTGTTAAATTTTTAAAATTTTTTTATATAGCTACGGTTGAATTCTCTAGTGCTTATTATCTTACTATTTGTAATATTTTAGTTTATTTAGCTGACATTTCTTGTTTGCTTAACGAATATAAGAATAAAGAAGGTTACAAAGAAGCTATTACTACTATGATTGTTAAATTTAAAAAATATTTTTATCCGTTTTCCCCAATTTATTTACTTGGTGCTATAATAAATTCATGTATGAAATTTAATACTATGGACAAATTTAGTTCTATTATTTATAATGCTTTAGAGATACAGCCTGAAGAAGAACCTTCTTTGTTTACGGCTATGAGTGATGAGAACAATTACATGGAAGCATTATATAATCATTATGCCGATTTACTTGATGAAGCCGTACCAGCAAATATCACTCCAACTGTCGCTCCTCAAGCTCCCAATGAGTCATCGTCTTCTAAAAGATAGGCGCATGGTAGTTATCCCGATTACTTTTTTGATTTAAATGTTTGGGACAGGTGTAACCTTCAATACACAGAACAACTTCTCGGGAAGAGCTTAAGTACTTTCTTCGACAGCCGATAGAGGATCGTAGAGCAAGGATCTGTGCGCTGGATTGGTGGAAGAATAATGAAAGACAATATCCGGTACTTTCAAAATTAACTAGAGATATATTGAATGTTCCAATGTCTACCGTTGCATCAGAGAACGCTTTTAGTTAGGGATGACAACAACTTGTAGAAAACCTACATGCTTTGGGAAACAATGCTATGAATATTTTAGTTTGCCTTAGAGATTGGATTAGAGCAGAACGAAGAAATCAAGGAATGGAGGACGAGCTGAAAGACGTATAAAATCTTGAAGAAATTATGACTTCAAGAGAGAACTCAGCATAATCAAGTCCAATGCATGGCTTTGTCCCTATTGATTTTGACTTTTCTATGACAGTTTCCGTTAATATTAACATGCATGAGTTGGAAAAAAAAGATGCAAAGTTTGTAGATTTTTCATTCATATAAATTATAAGTTTTGGATCATTTTGCAATCAATAAAATACAATATTCATTCACTCCTTACTTATTTTTTTCATTTAAATTGAATTTCTAGTTTGAATTAAATACTTTTAATATATTACTATCAAATATTACGCTATGTAACAAACATATATATAATGAAAAAAAAATAATGTTAGCAAATATTACTTAGACAACTAGTAGTGACATATAAAAATACTATGAGTTTATCTTTTAAGTGTTGTATGTAAAATTGCAAATTTTTTAATATTTGTTCAAAACTTCAAGTATTATTATATTAACGTATACATGTGTATATGTTTTTTTAAAGAAATATATATAATGTATATATGTTGTACGTATATTATTTCAAGTAGTATATATATTATATGTACATATATATGTGTATATGTTTTCTATAGATTCTAAAGTAGTATATATTTAAGATATAAATATGTGTATATGTTTTCTAAAGTAGTATATATATAGTGTATATATGTTGTATGTATATTATTTCAAGTAGTATATTTATTATATTGTACATATATATGTGTATATGTTTTCTATAGCCTCTAAAGTAGTATATATTTAATATATACATGTATATATATTTTCTAAAGTACTATATATATAGTGTATATATGTTGTATGTATATTATTTCAATTAGTATATATATTATATTGTACGTATATATGCAGAGGCGAATTCAGGATCCGAACTCACCGGGTGCCAAGTAATTCAATCGGATTATTCATCTTTTCGATCTATAGGATAATTAACAAATCAATCAATAATAAAAGAACAATAATAAAATGACCAAACTTAAACTTTTAATAATATTACTAATATCATAATATCCACAATTCATTACAATTGCCCGCAACGAGTTTTCATATTCTGAAAACAATCAACGATGACATCCTTACTTACATTTTTAAATACATCACGCTCTATGTAACATACTAAACAATCATTTAAATATTGATCACCAATACTATTTCGCACTTTATTTCTTATGTGCTTCATGGAAGAGAATGTTCTCTCAACAGTTGCCATAGCGACGGGTAAAATCAAAGTCAACTTCACAAGTAAATAAACAAGTGAATAAGTCTCTACAAGATTTGCCTCCACTAATGCGTTTGCCAAATCATATTTGCCTCAACTAATGTTTCAAGACAGGTTGACAAGACCCTTTTTCAATATAATATTTCCTCACTTCATCTCGTATTTGAGGATCATAATCAGAAATGGGTCTTCTTTCTCCCGGATCGGCTTTAAGTGAACCCAAATCGAGGCCAGTTATAAGACAAGAACGATTGCCATTACTAAAACTTGATTGTGAATAATTAACCTTCTTGAAAAAATTCTCCATCTGAAATTCTCAATCACAAAACTAGAACACTTTCTCCTAAATCAAGTTATCAAGATACATAGATAATTCCAAATTTGGGTTTCTAGGCTCAAGAAAGAGAAACAAAATAATTTTTCAATATAACTTACGGAGAGCAAACAAAGAGAGAGAGAAAGCAGCAGCAGCACTGTAGCAGCAGCAGGAAACCTCAAGAACAAGCGTCTCAGTCGATGTTTTGATTTGGAATTTGGAAATAATTTTTTTTTTATTTGGAAATAGGAATTTGGCTTTGCTTGGTATCAAGTACGCGCTGCAATTATTAACAAAGTCAGCTGGTGCCTTAGTTTTTTTAATGAAAAATTATTAACAAAAATGGTTTTAAAAAACAAATGCTGCCAGTAGGTTTCGAACACAAGACCTTAGAGCTACAAAACCAGCTCTTTGCCACCCGCATTAGACAGTGTCTTGTTATTGTGGGTGTCAGACTTAATTTTTAACTATATCTGTATATATATACAACTATATATATAGAGTTTCCGCCGAAGTTTGCAGGTGGCGTGCCACCACCACGGGCCTTAATAGATCCGCCCTTGTATATATATGTATATGTTTTCTATAGACTCTAAAGTAGTATATATTCAATATACACATGCGTATATGTTTTCTAAAGTAGTATATATATAGTGTATATATGTTGTATGTATATTATTTCAAGTAGTATGTATATTATATTGTACATATATATATGTGTATATGCTTTCTATAGACTCTAAAGTAGTATATATTTAAGATACACATGTGTATATGTTTACTAAAGTAGTATATATATAGTGTATATATGTTGTATGTATATTATTTCAAGTAGTATATATATTACACTGTACATATATATGTGTATATGTTTTCTATAGACTCTAAAGTTTAAAGTAGTATATATTTTATATATACATGTGTATATTTTCTAAAGTAGTATATATATAGTGTATATATGTTGTATGTATATTATTTCAAGTAGTATATATAGTATATTATATGTATATATGTGTATATGTTTTCTATAGACTCCAAAATCTAAAGTAGTATATATTTAATATATACATGTGTATATCTTTTCTAAAGTAGTATATAAATAGTGTATATATGTTGTATGTATATTATTTCAAGGAGTATATATATTATATTGTATGTATATATGTGTATATATTTTTTATAGTATAATATTATATTGTAATATAATATGTAACATATATATGTTACAATTATTGTTTATATGTTACAATTATTGTTTAACGTATTTAAAATGTATATATTATAGTTATAGGTGTGTACATATAGTATATATTGGAAAAAAACATATAAATTCAAATTTAATCTTTTTTTTAAGAATTTGCCCCGTTTGGACCGGTCAAAACTGGTTTTACGCTTAATGGGCCGATCACGGGCTAAATTAAGGTTTTTTACTTTTGGGCCCAGCCCGTTAAGAGCTGAATCAATACCGAACTGGCCCAGAACCTGATAAGAACAAGTGGCCGGTGCTAGTTTGAACCGAACCAACCCGGTTGACAGTCTTGGTTTAATCCAATCAAGTTGTTCTTTCTTTAGTTTCACTTTTACATGAACACTTAAGTACATGTAATTTATGTAACGGCCTTTATTTTAAAGGTGTATAGCTTTATTTGGTAGTATCTAATCAATTGTAATAGTTCACCTATAATAAGTTAGCTAAATATTATTTTTAGACACTTTTTATCTATAAATATATTGAAGTTTTGTTCTTTATTCAATACACGCATTTGACTAATATATATACACACACAGGCATATATGTGCACACAAACTCTATTACCAAATATGCCTGAG
>NC_061111.1:240251949-240355669 GCF_002878395.1 Capsicum annuum | reverse complement strand
TGTGTGGAGCTGGGTGAGGGGGACGAGCTAGGGTGGGGTTGGGGAGGTTGGGTGAGGTGGGGAACGGCTGGAGAGAGGGGTGGGTTGGGAAATTTTTTTAAAATTTTTAAAAATATTTTTAAATTAAAAATGATAGAGGAAAAAAAAAAGGGGCTAAGGGTTGTAACGGTGGGGACGGACTGGGGTGGGGTGGGGAGGGAAAAAGTATTTTTTAAATTTTTTTAAAATGTTTTTTTAATTTTTAAAAATATTTTAAGTTATTTTAAAATTATTTCTAAATTAAAAAAGATGGAGGTAAAAAAAAGGATCCTTTTTTAATTTTTTTTTGAAATTTTAAAAATATTTTTAAATTTAAAAAGATGGTGGGAAAAAAGGACCCTTTATTTTTTTTTTTTAAATTTTAATATTATTTTTATGTTTTAAATTATTTTAATATAAAATTGACCAAAAATTGATCCCACTCGCACCCTTAGGTGAGTAATTATACTCTCTTTGCCTTAGTCACCATGACCTTGCCATATAGGCAAGATCAACGATCAAAGAATGAAAAATATTACTTTTCGATGGATTCAAGGGTGCAGATAACAAACATATAAGTAAAAATATCAACTTATAAAATTGACATAGTAGAGGGTTCAGAAGGTGATTTTGCCTTATAAAAAAGAAGAGCGTGATAAGAAGAAATTTTTTTGTATAAAGTAAAGAAATAATAATAATAATAATAATTAGTTTTCAAATAATAATTTAGTTCTCTCTCGGTGCACGATAGCGTGACTTGCTAACGTGGGCCTCGATCGGAATGTGGCGAGGGAGGAAGAAGAAAGTAACTGCGCCGGAGGTTCAGCTAATGGCGGCGACTACAGGAAAAAACCTATGGAGCAATGGACACCTTTGAAAGAGGTGACCCCAAGTACCAATGGAGATTTAGCAGCCGGGATCAATACAAAGGTTGTAACATCAGCTGAGCTACTAGCACCACCGTAAAAGGAACTACTGGGAGATATCGCCGGATAAAGGTACAACTCAGAGGAAGTTAGATTTGACCGAGGAACCTGCTTAGAAATGGGCAAATTTCTTTGATAATAATCGATTATCAGCAAAGGGTATGAGCCTAAGTTATGTTGCACCGGTGATGAAGAATGGAGAAAAGGTGATTGAATTAAACAAAGAGGAGGAATGGAAACAAGCTTTGATTTTGTATGTGGTAGGTGATTCACCGACTATTGTTGCAGTTGAACGATATATCGCGGTGCAGGTGAATACTGCTATTAAACCTAAGGTATATTATCATAATGATGGTTACGTCTTAGTTCGCTTTGCGAATCTAGATGATATAAATGAATTGCTCTATTCCGAACCACATATGCTGAATGATTGGCCAATTATAATTAAGGTTTAGAGTGCTGAATTTGATTTCAACAAGGTTCTTCAAACAATTCCAATTTGGGTGAAATATCCCAATTTGTCGTTGAACTATTGGGGGCATTGGTTCCTTGAGCAGAATTACCCGTGGTTTGGGAGTTCCTCTTTATACAGATGAATGCACTACAAAGGTAGATAGGATATCTTTTGCCCGAGTGTTGGTTGAAATGGATGTGGCTACGGAACTACCGAAAATGATTAAAGTTGCTGATCCAAATGGTAGAATTTTCGAACCACAAGTGAAGTATGAATAGATCCCTGAGTATTGAACCAAGTGTATGCAAGTCGGACACAAATGTCTACCTAAGGAAGTACCTAGAGGGAAAGATGCTTCTAAACAGATCACTAAATGGCAGGCTACACCAGTCACAGTTGTAGAGGAAGGCACTTTACAAAAGGTGAATGAACAAAGAGACAAACTGCAGATAGGGTTTGAAGAAATTGGAAAATGGTATCAGGTACCTAGTAAGTCAGCTGCTAAGGCATCAGGCATGAAGAATACAATACTACTACCTATGAAAACAACTAATGATTTTGAGGCCCTAGTTTTAAATGAACAGGCACCTATGGGGTTAATTGAGGCTCGAAGGATGCAGTGTGTGGAGATAGCTGGAAAGCAAAAGATACAGATGGAGGACATGGTTGGTACTAGCTCTCAACATATTACATGACTATAGTTTCCTCGAATACAAGGGGTGTAAATAAACTTCATAAGCAAAAGGATCTCAAATTGTTATGAAGGAGAATAAAGTAGGAATTATAACAATTCTAGAACATAAAGTTAAGGAACATTTAGCTAGTAGAGTTACACAAAAATTAGCACCTGGTTGGAGATATGCAACAAACTATGAATATACTGATGAAGGGAGAATTTGGCTTTTATGGGACCCAGCATTTATGACTGCTCGAATATCAATAAGTCTACGCAATTCATTCAAAGTAAAGTAGCAATTAAAAGTAGTTGTATGGTGTTCTACTTTGTGGCAGTAGATGTCTTGCACACTATACTGGATATGATATAGATGTGGGAGGGTTTAAATGTGGTTATGGCAAGTAATCAAGAACCTTTGTTGTGCATGGGAGTTTTAATGCAATTTTAAATAGCATTGACAGACTACATGGTAGTGTAACTCAAGATGAGGAACTGAGAGATTTTAATGAGTTTGTCTGTAATACCTCGTATTTCCCTAGCCTATATTAACTTTCACTACATGAGTGATCCAATATAATTTTTTCTAAATACTCAGTATTTTTTATTTTAGGGTCTGTCATTGCGTAGGAAATTAAATTAGCTTTCCAATGAATATAAAATTCGCCTAAATC
The DNA here is from genome assembly GCF_002878395.1 of Capsicum annuum. Classification (NCBI taxonomy): domain Eukaryota; kingdom Viridiplantae; phylum Streptophyta; class Magnoliopsida; order Solanales; family Solanaceae; genus Capsicum; species Capsicum annuum. The sequence continues at coordinate 240,352,924 of NC_061111.1, read as the reverse complement.
TGGTAACAGGGTAAGAAGTTATGGCTATTTTAAGTTTCAGTCGTTAAACACCGAAATTCAGGCCAATAGCGCGTCGCGGAGTATGTCTAAATGGCAATTGTCATTTTCAGTGAGCCAATGCGATACCACCGCGTTGCGCCACCAACCAATTTCCTAATTTTCACTTTTCTAGTGTTGCTTCGCGATAATGGCGCGTCGCGGCAAGGCCCAATTTCCCATTCAGTGAGGCACTGCGATGGCGCCGCATCGCGCCACCAGCCCAATTCCCAGTTTTTCACTCTCTAGTGAGCCGACACGACTGTACTGCGTCACATCGGGATTCCCAACTTTCGTTATTTAATTTCAGGGGCTCTTTGGTCAATTCTCAAAATCCCGAATCAGCTTAAACACGGAATTTATACCCTAAATAACCTAATACCTCATTATTCACTCATTTTTCTCAAGATTTAAGACAATCTCTCTCAAGAGGCAAAATCTCTAACTTCAAGAATCAAGGTCAATCCCCAAGAAATCCTCCAAGAACCTTCAAGAACTCTTCTTCTCAGGTATGTTAGGTGTTCATTCATAGGTCCCTTTCACCCATGAAGTCCAAGAACCCTTTTTAAATATACAAGAACTCAGATTCATAATTTTCATGTTTGAATTAGATTGAATTCATGTTCATGATATTAGTTGGGTTTCAATCCATGATTTAATGGCAAGTTTCATGAAAATTGAATAACATGTGTGATGAATATGTGATTATTTTGATAAACCCTTGAATCTACAAATTGATTAATGTATCATGATGTTCATGTGTTGGCCATTATCATGTAAATAATCCATGCTCCCTAAGTGTTTGCTAAATTGCCTATGTGAAGTAAATAGTGGAATCATGACATGTTATTATGTGGTCACAATCATATACAAGCTTATACCCTACAAGTGTTTGATGAAATGCTTATGCTTATGTGAATTGACTAGTGAAAGCATGACTTATTATTATATATTCCCATTAATGCACAAGTTCATGTATATTAAGTGTTTGACAAAATGTCTAAATTAGTGCATTGTTAGCATATATTGTTATGCCTTTATGATCATGTTATGTCTTTCTTTTTATGCTATCGAGTCCTGGGGTTATTTAATACCTGACAATCTAGTTGTTTACCTAGAGCCAATGTCAGTTATAGAATAATATCAGTCATGTCACAATCAGTTGAAGTCAGTCAGTTACAGAGCTTAAGAAAACTCAGTAGACTCAGTATCAGTCCAGTCCAGTTCAATATAATCAATTCAGTGTCTTTCAGTTGGGAGTAGGATTCAGTACCGAGCGAGCTTAGGGATGGGGGCTTACCCGTTAGTTAGGACTGGGTCCCTAGAAGCAATCCCTAAGTTTCAGAACTACGTAGCCAGTGTAGGTTATGAGATGTCACCCGTTAGATAGGACTGACTACTCAGGGATCACCCGCTAGTTTAGGACTGATCTCAAGGGTCACCAGTTAGTTAGGACTGACTCCACAACAGTTGTTAGTACCCGTGGCACGGTATTAGAACCCTTTTAATTAGGGTTACAGATTGGACCCCAACTCAGTTATCTTATCTTATTTGGGGCATGTTGGTTATATGATTACCTCCCACAGCTTCAGTTTCAGTCTTCAGTTTAGAACTCAGTTCATGTTATAAAATCAAGACTGTCAGACACAGTCAATCGATATCAGTAAATCAGTTATCAGTAACTTCAGATATCAGTTACTCAGTTATCAAAACTCAGTGCTCAGCTTCAGAAAAGCTCAGTTACAGTCTATACGTATATGTACAGTATTGCATACTCAGTGATTTCCATAGTATAAGTTATCCACGTACTCTTATATTCAGTTACTCTATATCATACAGTCAGTTCTTGTTCATGCATATGAACCCTTGCATTCAGTCTTACCACATCTAGCGTACCAGTATATTCCACGTACTGACCACATACTTTTTATTTGCAATGTGATGTCTCATATCATAGGTTCAGACCTTCAGGATCTCGACCATATTTAGACAGATCCAGTCAGCAGTTGCAAATTTAGTAGTGAGTCCTCATCTATCGGGGATATACTTTTTTTCAATTTATCAGTAGTTGGGGTTAGCTGGGGCCTTGTCCCATCAACTCCATATTCAGATAGTTCAGTTAGAGGCTTTCAGACTAGACCAATTCAAACAGTGTTTAGTTTTCAGAGGCTTTTACTAGATCTTATTATTTATTAGTGTTTAGGTTTTGAACCTTATGGCAATTCATCCTAATTCCGCATTTATTTTAGTATTACTATTTAGTGCTCACAACAAATATCAGTCATGGGTTAGCTTATGGTCTTTCGGGGTCGTAAGCACCGTGTGACATCCAGGGTGTACTCTTGGGGCGCTACAAACTTGGTATCAGAGCCTAAGATTCAACAGTATCCTAGGGAATCTGAAAGCCGCATTAAGTAGAGTCTTGTGCATGGGTTTGTAGCATACCACACTTATGGACATGAGGCTATGAGATGTTTTAGGAAAAGTTTCCCTTCTTTCAGTATTCATGTCGTGCGAGTGAGCATGAGCTCAAGTCAAACTCTCAGTCTAATCCATTTCTTTCTTTCATTTACAGAATATGTCTCCCAAAAGACTAACGAAAGAAGGACCGAAAATCAGTCAGCACCTCAGCCCGTTCAGGCAGATCCCCTGGACAAGCATGTCTCCCATGTAGAATTCAGAGCTGCATTCACTACTCCAGACAATTCTGTAACAGCTCTGAATGAATGACCAACTGCTATTAAGGACATCCCATTGGCTAATACTACTGTATCCAGGATTTGGGACTTCATCCGAATGAATCCTCCCCTATTCTCAGGATCTAAGTCAGAATAGGATCCACTGGAATTCCTCGATCAGGTTCAGAAAGTCACAGATATTATGAGAGTGACTTCTAGTGAGAGTGCTGAGTTAGCTGCCTATCAGTTACAAGATATAGCTTATACGTGGTTTAAGCAGTAGAAGGTAGACAAGGGCACGGATGCGTGGCCCATAGAATGGAAAGAGTTTGCTACTATTTTTCTTGATAGATTTTTTCCCTTAGAGCTGAGAGAAGCCAAGGTGTTAGAGTTTATTAATCTCAGGCAAGGTAGTATGAGTGTGAAAGAGTATTCCCTTAAGTTTACTCAGTTAGCCAGGTATGCTCTTCATGTAGTAGCAGTCAATAGGTTCTGAATGAGCAAGTTCGTGTATGGGGTATCAGATAGTATGGTTAAAGAGTACAGAACTGCGATGTTGATTAAGGAGATGGACATCTCTAAGCTTATGGACCATGCTCAACAGATTGAAGAGCAGAAGCTTAAGAAGAAGGAGAGAGAGAGAATAAGAGAGCTAGAACAGGTAGTTTTAATTTCAATCAGCCTAAGTCAGAGAGCGGTAACCGTTTTCAGTTTTATCTAAAATCTTCAATTCCAGCTCCGTCCTCAGCTAGTACTCCAGTACGAAAGTTCAGGAATGACAATCATAATGGGGTGCAAGTCTTCGAAACCCAGGGTAGTGTGAGTAGTGGTTGTACCCATCTACTTTGCAACGAATGTGGTAGACATCACCTAGGTGCATGTAGAGCTGGCAGTGATGTATGTTTTGGATGTGGTAAGACAGGCCACAAGATGCGGGAGTATAGATTTATGGCTCAAGGGAAAAGATTTACGCTAATAGGGTCAGTACAACCATCCTTCAGCTCAGTTCGGTCGCCCAAATCAGCAAGGTGCTACTTCCAGTGGCGCAAGTGGGCAACGCCCAAACAGGCTTTATGCACTTCCGTTCAGACAAGATCAGAAAAGTTCTCCTGACATGGTTACTGGTACGTTATGAATCTTCCATTTACATGTTTTATCTTATTAGATGCAGGAGCTTCTCTATCTTTTGTAATTCCTTACATAGCAGTCGATTTCAAAGTCAAACCAAAAATCTTAATAGAACCTTTCTTAGTCTCCACCCCAGTAGGTCAGTCTATCATAGCCCGAAAGGTATACAGGAATTGTCTGGTTATGATATCTTAGAAAGTCAGGCCTTCAAATTTTATTAGTAATGTCAGTATGTGTAAGAAAGCAATTGGAGAGGTTGATGCCCAACCCGTCCTTACCTCAGTGCCAAGTATGGCACTTCAGCTATCATGATATGTACTTACGCATTACATGTCAGATCTATAATTATAGCTCCTATTCGTTCACGTTATTAAAAATCATGTACGTTTACAGTTCCTAGTATGAGCAGTTCTAATTCACTCAGTGTTACGAATCACGTTTCCTGAACACAGAAACTCCAAACTCAGGTCATGCAACTCATGACTCATGTACTCAGGCCTTACAGTGTGCTCAGTTTCCATGACTTATGCTATACTCCTAATGATCAGTTAAATTTAGACTATGTTATGTATATCTTCAGTTTAGACCTCTTGATAAATTCCAGGATGTTGATGTTCTATTCCTCAAGCCTCAGTTAAGTGTCAAGTTCAGTATAGTGTATATTCATGTTTCAGTTCCTCATGTTTTAACCTTCAGTGAAATCTCCTTATGAAATGATGTAGTAATGAGAAATTGCTTAAAAGGGAGAGAGTAAATATTTCATGTTAAGAAAAGATTATTGCATGCTAGTTTCACACGAGGCTGTAGTTATGAATATAGGATTGAATATCATGATGATGTGTAAGGGGATAAATGCATTTCGAAGATTTGAGTAGGCTTGAACATAGTAGGAGAATTCAGTCCAGATTAGACCTCCGTAGGTAGAGCTATTAGTGCATATTACAAAATTTTAGCCATGTTGTGATTTCTTATTCAGATGTCTCATTCAGCCCATGCCAAGATTTCCTTGCTCCCTAAAGTCAGTAGAACTTTATAGAAAGAGTCAAGAAATTCTCCAGTTGAGTATAAGTTTTCAGTTTGAGTTAGTCTGTAAAGCTAGGAATTTAGGTTAGCAGTCAGGAAGACAAGTTTGTATGGTTTCCCACCTTTTCACCCAGTTGCCCTATCCAAAGTCTCCCGAATGTGCCCATTCCAAGATGGAGCATCCTAGTAGTTATGAGTTTAGCCTAGTTCATGTGTTGTGCCTCAGTTTCAGACCCCAAATACTCAGTCACGATTCAGTTTGTAGGTGCCTCGTGCATCGTCTCAGCTTTTCCTTAGTATCTCAGCCAAGTTAGCGTTCTTCGAGGGACATAGTGTCCCAAGGAGGAGATGCACTATAATCCCCGAGCTTTCATATCCTAAACCTTCCAATTTCTCTTTACGTAATGAATCCAGTTTGGGGTAGCGGGTACTTATAAGTTGACCCTCAAGTTCCAATCTCAGTCGTATCACATGTATCCAAGAAATCAATTCAGTTCATATCTCATGTTTCATACTCAGTAATGTTCTCATGTTCCCATCCATACATGTTCAGTAAATGATCTTAGGTTATTAGTATTTTAATCTTGAGGAAACAACCTTCCTTAGCTTTACTCAGTCTCATGTTCAGTTATAGTTATAATCTTGGTATTGTTTTACCGTTGCATTTTCAATCATGCATTCATGAATCAATTCTGTCATATATTCCATGCATCAGATATGCATGTTCAGTATGGAAACTCAATTTGTCAGTAGTTCAATCATGTAGTCAGGTTTCAGTTGTGCATGATCAGTATGTAAACTCAATATATCAGTGTCTCTCAACTTAATTAGTCTCATTCGAGGACAAATATTCCCAAGGGGGAGATATTGTAATACCCCGTATTTCTCTAAACTCAATTAACTCTCAGTACATGAGTGATCTAATATAAATTTTTCTAAATACTCACAGTTTTTCAGTCTAGAGCTTGCCATTGCGTAGGAAATTGAATTAGCTTTCCAACGATATAAAATTCGCCTAAATTCGATAATCGGGTAAGAAGTTATGGCCATTTTAAGTTTCAGTCGTTAAACACCGTCATTGAGGCTAGTAGCGCGTCGCGGAGTATGTTTAAATGACAATTGTCATTTTCCAGTGACCCAATGTGATACCACCGCGTCGTTCCACCAGCCAATTTCCCAATTGTTACTTTTCCAGTGTTGCTCCGCGATAATGGTGCGTTATGCCAAGGCCTAGTTTCCCATTCAGTGAGGCACCGCGATGGCACCGCATCACGCCACTCGCCCAGTTCCCAGTTGTCCACTTTTCAGTGAGCTGGCGCGATTGTACCGCATCGTGCCGGGGTGAAAAATTGAGATTTCCAACTTCCGTTATTTAATTTTCGGGGATGTTTGGTCAATTCTCAAATCCCCTAATCAGCCTAAACACGGGATTTATACCCTAAATAACCTAATACCTCATTATTCACTGACTTTTCTCAAGATTTAAGACATTTTCTCTCAAGAGGAAAAAATCCTAGCTTCAAGAATCAAGGTCAATCCTCAAGAAATCCTCCAAGAACCTTCAAGAACTCTTCTTCTCAGGTATGTTAGGTGTTCATTCATGGCCCCCTTTCACCCATGAAGTCCAATAACCCTTTTTAAACATACAAGATCTCAGATTCATAATTTTCATGTTTGAATTAGATTGAATTCATATTCATGATATTAGTTAGTTTTCAATCCATGATGTAATGACAAGTTTCATGAAAATTGAATAACATGTGTGATGAATATGTGATTATTTTGATTAACCCTTGAATCTACAAATTGATTAATGTATCTTGATGTTCATGTGTTGGCCATCATCATGTAAATAATCCATGCTCCCCAAGTGTTTGCTAAATTGCCTATGTGAAGTAAATAGTGGAATCATGACATGTTATTATGTGATCCCAATCATGTACAAGCTTTTTCCCTGCAAGTGTTTGATGAAATTCTTATGTGAATTGACCAGTGAAAGTGTGACATATTATTATGTGATCCCATAAATGCACAAGTTCATGTATATCAAGTGTTTGACAAAATGTCTAAATGAGTGCATTATTAGCACTTATTGTTATGCCTTTATGATCATGTTATGTCTTTCTTTTTATGCTATCGTGTCCTGGGGGTATTTAATACCCGACAATCTAGTTGTTTACCTAGAGCCAGTGTCTATTACAGAATAGTATCAGTCATGTCACGATCAGTAGAACTCAGTCAGTTATAGAACTCTGGAAAACTCAGTAGACTCAATATTAGTCCAGTCCAGTTCAGTATAATGAGTTCAGAGTCTTTTAGTTGGGAGTAGGATTCAGCACCGAGCGAGCCTAGGGATGGGAGCTTACCCATTAGTTTGGACTGGGTCCCTAGAAGCAATTCCTAAGTTCTAGAACTACGTAGCCAATGTAGGTTATGAGATGTCACTCATCAGATAGGACTGACATACTCAGGGATCACCCGCTAGTTTAGGACTGATCTCAGGGGTCACCCGTTAGTAAGGACTGAATCCATAGCAGTTGCTAGTACCCCTGGCATGGTATTACCACCCTTTCAATTGGGGTTACAGATTGGACCCCAACTCAGTTATCTTATCTTATTTGGGGCATGTCCATTAGAAGATTACCTCCCACAGTTTCAGTTTCAGTTTTCAATTTAGAACTCTGTTCATGTTACAGAATTAGGGCTTTCAGACACAGTCAATCAGTATCAATAAATTAGTTAACAGTAACTTCAGATATCAGTTACTCAGTTATCAGAACTCAGTGCTCAGCTTAAAAAAAGCTTAGTCATAGTCTATACGTATATGTATAGTATTGCATACTCAGTGATTTCCGTAGTATCAGTTATCCGCGTAATCTTATATTCATTTACTCTATATCATACAGTTATTTTTTGTTCATACATATGAACCATTGCATTCAGCCTTACCTCATCTAGCATACCAGTACATTGCACGTACTGACCGCATACTCTTTTTTTGGGCTATGATATCTCATATCATAGGTTCGGATGCTCAGGATCTCGATTGTGTTTAGACAGATCCAGTCAGTAGTTGCAGCTTTAGTAGTGAGTCCTCATCTATCGGGGATGTGCTTTTTTTAGTCAATCAGTAGTTTAGTAGTTGGGGTTAGTTGGGGGCTTGTCCCATCAACTCCATATTCAGACAGTTCAGTTAGAGGCTTTTGGACTAGACCAGTTCAGACAGTGTTTGGTTTTTAGAGGTTTTTACCAGATATTATTTATCAATATTTAGATTTTTATCGTTATGGCAATTCAGCCTAATTTCGCATTTATTTCAATATTACTATTCAGTGCTCACAACAGATATTAGTCATGGGTTATTTTATGGTCCTTCGGGGTCGTAAGCACCGTGTGGCATCCAGGGTGTACTCTTGGGGTATTACGTTGTCACTAATACTGCTATGATTGAATTAAGTATACTAGGAAGTAATTACATATGGACTAATGGCCATAATTGAAGTAAAATTGATAAAGATCCTATTAATGGTGCATGGATGTAATGTACTGAGGCTTGGGTTCTCGGACCACTCTCCTCTGAGTGTGGATATAGGCAAGGTATACAACACTACGTATTCACACTTAACATTTTTTAATTACTTAGAAGAGCATCCAGATTTTCTTGTTAAGGTGAGGGAAACATGGAATAGTGGACAAGGAAAGGGCATGAAACAGGTGTGGCAGAAGTTGAAAAAGGTCAAAGCATGCCTTCAATATTTGAATAACACTGAATTCAAGGGTATTCGAGAGAAGTTCACCAATCTAAAGATACAACTGAATGATATTCAAGACATCACGAGGAATCCTATAGAGGTTACCACTAATAAGCAAACTGAAAATTATTTGAAACAATAACTAGAGAAATGAAGTATGATAGAAGAGAGTGCTATGCAACAAAATTCCCGAGTGCAATGGTTGAAATTAGTTGATGCTAACACTAGTTGTTTTTTTACTCATCTTAAAAGCAGGATAACTCAAAATACAATCACAAGTCTAGTTACTGTAGAGGGGAATAGAATTTAGACTCCAGAGGGGATAGAGAGAGAAGTGAGTAAGTTTTACAAAAGATTACTTGGTCAAGATGCTCCATATTTACAATCATTAATGTGAATATCATGAGAGATGGAGCAACACTACATATAGAACAACAGCTACAACTGGCTGCTCCAGTGTTAGAAAAAGAGGTTATCAATGCCCTTAAGGATACAAATAATCTAAAAGCCCAGGGATAAGATGGTTTTAATGCTGTATTTTTCAAAAAGGCATGGTATATGGTAGACAAAGATGTTACACATGCAGTTATCCAATTTTTTGGGATAGGGAAAAGGTATACTCCTATAAATTATACAACAATCACTCTTATTCCTAAAATGGAGAATCCTACTAAAATTAAAGAGTATAGACCTATTTTTTATTGTTCAACAAAGTACTAGCTTATTTCTAAAGTGATCATGATAAGAATAAAGAAGTTGATGAACTACTTAGTTGGGTCGAATCAGTCATCTTTTGTACCAAGCCGAGCTATAAATGATAATATTATTCTTAGCCATGAACTAGTAAGACACTATGGGAGGAAGGGTATCTCCAAAAGGTGTATAGTAGAAATTGATATTAAGAAAGCATATGATTCCTTAGAGTGGTGATTTATAGATCAATTTTGTGTGAATTAAAGTTCCCTAAACAAGTTATAACTTGGATTATGCGATGTGTTACTATAGTTACCTATTCAGTGATGGTTAATGGGAAAGATACTAAACTATTCCATGCAAAGATAAGGGTTAGACAGGGGGGATACCCTTTTCGCTTATTTATTTATATTATCTATGGACTTCTTACAAGAATACTAAAGAGGCTGCATACCAATACTGAATTCCACTACCACCCCAGATGTAAACCACAAAGGATTGTTCAACTAAGTTTTGTTGATGATTTAATCTTGTATTGCAGAGGTGACTTAATCTCAATTAGATGTTTATACCAATGCTTTGAGATGTTTTAACAAAATCAATAGTAGTGGTAAATATAGATAAGAGTAGTGTCTACTTTGGTGGTGTATTATAGGTTGTGTAAGAGCAAATTCCACAGAAACTACATTTCCAGAATGCTGATCTACCATTTAGGTATCTTGGGGGTTCCTTTGAGTACTAAGAGATTGTACCTTGTGCAACGTAAGCCTTTGACTGATAATTTTTTAGGGAGAATTAAAAGTTGGACAATTAGATTTTTGTCAAAAGCAGGAAGGGTGCAACTAGTTAAAAATGTCTTATTTTCCTTAAAAATATTTTGGTAACAAATATTTTCACTACCTAAGAAGATTGTCCAGGTTGTGGAAGCTATTTGTAGGATATTTATATAGACAGGGAGTGCAGATACCACCAAGAAGTATCTAATCTCATGAGAAAAGTTTTGTCACCCAAAATCAAGTGGTGGTCTGAATTTTTTAAATATTCATATATGGAACAAGGCTGCTATGGGCAAATAACTGTGGAACTTATGCAAAAAATAGGACAAGCTCTGGGTGGAGTGGATACATATTTTTTATGGAAAAAAAAGGAGTATGAGGTAACCAAGCAAACAAAGCCTCTTGGATAGTACAAAGAATGTTGAAAGCTCATAAATATCTCCTAGAAACTGGGTATACTAAGCAATCATTGACAAATATAGACAACTACACTATTAAAAGATTTTATCTATAGCTCCGAGGAGAAATAAAGAAAATTGGTATGGCCTAATCATGGTGCACCTAAATAGTTGTTCACACTTTTTTTGGTGCTACACAGGAAGATATCTACCAATGTAAGATTGACAAAGTGTGGACTTATAAATGAAGTGTTATGCCTTTTTGCCAAGAGAAGGATGAGGATGTGGATCATTTATTTTTTACATGTTCGTTTAGTACTGGTATATAGAACAATTTGCTAGTCTGGCAAGGGATTTCAAGAGCCAGTCTACCATGGAAGGATGGAGTATAATGGGTAATAAAATTTATGAAGGGTAAGGGATGTAAGGAACAAGTCTATAGAATCGTTCTAGCTGGTGCTGTGCATAGTATATTGATGGAGCGTAACAGTAGAATATTTCAACACAAATAGAAACCAAAGGAGCTTATAACCAGGCAGATAATTCAAAATCCAAAGTAAAATGTCATAAACAGATATATAGTTACATAATATCACATACTGGGATAGGGAACAAGGCTTAGCATGTACTTTAAAACTTTATCCTGGATTATGTTGCTCAACTGTCATAACATAAGAAGGCACCTATGGGCTATATGGGCCCAGCTCTCCCCCAATTGGTAGGGCTCCAGTATTTGAGGCCACACGAACTAGAGGCTATATATATGCACTATGAGGGACTCAAACCTCTTGGAATCAAGGCGACACAAATACAAAATCGTGTAATATAATATAGGGACTCAAACCTTCCAATCATATAATAATAATAAGGGGGACTCGAACCACCCGGTCATATGGACCTCCACATCGGCAATCGTGGTTTTTAGTGTTGGTCCCTCAGGACCTCCACTTTCACAATCAACTACGCAACCCTTATTAAATCCCAATTAAAAATATTTATCAAAAATTCCCATTCTATAATACCCTATACTATTCTTAGCTTAGTTCAGCTTCTAGTTACATGCATAAGGGGATTAAGGCTTGAAAACTTCACAAAGTATTGGGGACCTAGTCATTTTTAAAGCTTTTAAACTTGGAGAATTTTTAACTTGGTCTTCTCGACCCCGATATGTTGGTTTTTGAGTTAATTCATGTTTAGGGATATAAGTAGCATATCTCAGTGAAGTTATATATTTTTTATATGGGGTTTGGGTCATGTTTGGATCACGGAACTAGAGGGTTACCGTGATAAGGCCGCGGCGCGACAATAGTCCTAAAATCATGTTCACCACACCGCGGTGAGGGAATTCAAAGACCATGATTAGATCATATCGCAGTGAAGTTGTTGCGTCCAGTTTTGAATTTAAATAATTGAGAGGCAATTGGGTCTTTTCTCCCTCAATCCAATCATTCATAGCACGACTTGGGCATTAGTTAGGGCATAATTTTGCCCTTCTTCTCCAATTATCCTTCCAAGATTTTGAGTTTGAGATTGGTGACTTAGTTTATTTTAAAATCTCGTCCATAAAGAGAGTAAAGAGATTTGGCAAGAAGGGAAAGCTCAATCCTCACTATGTTGACCCTTATAAAATTTTGAGCCATTTTGGGAAGGTAGCTTATGAGCTAGAGTTGCCTGCAGATTTGGCTTCAGTACATCCGGTGTTTTATTGTTAAAGAAATGTATTGGTGATTCATCTATTTTTATTCCTTTAGAAAGAACAGATATTCAGGATAGTCTTTCCTACGATGAAGTCCCAGTTGAGATCCTTGATCGTCAGATTCGTAGACTAAAGAACAAAGAAGTTCCCCTGGTTAAAGTTTTATGGAGAAATCAATGCATTGAGGAATCGACTTGGAAAGCAGAAGCATATATACATACCAAGTACCTTCATATTTTCTCTGTAAACTCAGGCTCATCTTAAGGTAACCGTTTTCCTTAGAATTACTCTTTTCCATTCTCAGTGCCAGCTATTTAATCAATCTCATGTAATTGTGTGCATTCATGAAATTAGTTTAGCTCACGTATCATATTTTAGACTCAGTTATGTAATCATATTTCTAGTCATGCATGTTCAGTATGTGATCTTAGTTACATTAGTTCAGTACTCTCAGTCTAACCAGTGTCATTTGAGGATGAATGTTTCCAAGGGGGAGATATTGTAGTACCCTATACTATTCTTAGATTAGTTCGGCTTCTAGTTGCATGCATAAGGGGCTTAAGGCTTGAAAATTTCACTAAGTGTTGGAGCCTTAGTTATTTTTTAAGGATTATAAACTTGGAGGAATTTTAACTTGGTCTTCCCAACCTCGATTGTTGGTTTTTGAGTTAATTCTTGTTCAGGGATATAAGGAGCATATCTCGGTGAAGTTTTGGATTTTTCAGACGAGGTTTGGGTCATGTTTGGATCACAAAATCATAGGGTCACCGCAATAGGGCTACGATGCAGCAATAGTCATGAACTCATGTTCATCGTGTCGCGGTGCTGGAATTCAATGACTGCGATTATACTACATTGCAATGATGTTGTGTCCAATTTTGTATTTAAATAACTGAGGGGCAATTGAGTTTTTTCCCCATTAACCCAATCATTCATAACATGACATGGGCATCAGTTAGGGCATAATTTTTCCCTTCTTCTCCAGTTATCCTCCCAAGAAAACCATTCCTTTTTTTCCAAGAACACAAATTCAGTTCCTTTATCCCCAAGAAATCAAGAATTTAAGTTCCCCAAGTTCAAGAACCTTCAAGAAAGCATCAACATTGGTATTTCTCTTTCAAGTTAAAAGTTTAAGGTAAATGGGGTGTTCATTCATGAGTTCCTTTCACCCATGAAGCCCAAAAATCCTCTTTTTAGTTAAAGGATGGATTTTTCTATTATTATGATATTTTGTATTGCTTAAGTAGGTTTAATTCATGTTTCCATGGCGGTTTAAATCTGCAACTTAATGATTCTAGTTATGTAATCATGTTTTTTTCCCCTACTTAAGGCATTCCCATGTTTAAATTCATCCCTATATTTCCCCTATTTGATAGAATGTCTATGCTTATGGGTTTTGTACCATGATCATTTACTATCATTTTCAGCTTGTTATTGCATTCAGTGATCATTCAGTGTTGGTGGGTTATGAATACCCAATTCCTATGTATTTTACATGATTTTCAGATTTTCAAGTACGATTCAACCATGATTATTTCTATCTATTCAGTTATTATGTTTATAATGAGTACTATCAGTGATGAAATTATGTTTAGTTAAACTCAGTTCAGTTTTAGTTCCAGTGTCTGTTCAGTTGGAGTAGGATTTAGCACCGAGAGAACCCAGGGATGGGGCCTCACCTAGCAGTAGAGAGTGTGACCCTAAGTAGAAATCCCTGAGTTCCAGAACTACGTAGCCAGCATAGGTTAAAGATATCTATCTATCAATTGAGGGTTGACAAAGTGTTTACCTGCCATTTGAGGGTGAAATATATCTCATTATAGCACCTTCCCATTAAGGGTGACTCCTTAGTCCTTCAGGACACCTGTTTATTGGATCCACACTGCCAATATTAGTACCCGCGGGACAATACTGACACCCTTCCAACTTGGGTTACATGTTAGACCCCGATTAGCTCAGATTGGGGCATGCCAGTTACATGATACCTCCCACAGTATCAGTACAGTATTTAGTGTATATTTAGTTTAGGTTTTCTTAACCAAAGCATACATATTCACAATTATTTAGTTATACATATTTTAGTCTTTCAGTTTACAGATTATTTTAGCAGTTTGTATCTACTTGGTCTCGCATTCTCAGATATTATAGTTTTCATGTATTCATGCTTAGTTATTTCATGTTGTTCAGTTAGACCTTATCTTATGTACACAGTACCCCATGCATTTCAGCTAGACCTTATCTCATATACCGGTATATTCAAAGTACTGACTGCATACTCTTCTTTGCACTATGATGTCTTATATCATATGTTTGGATTCAACCATAATTAGACAGCCAACACTACTCAGTATCCTACTGATGAGTCCTCATGCATGAAGAACATATTATCTTTCATTCAGTACTTCAGTATTTCATTACGTTCAGTCAGTTAGAGTTAGTTGAGGGCTTGTCCTATCAACTCCTCAGTCAGTCAGTTAGAGGCATTTCTGATAATTAGACAGTCAGTTTGAGAGTTTTTATCTTACCAGTTTTTTCAGTATTATCAGCTGTTTAAATTGACAAGTTAGATTTTCAGTATTTCATCAAATTTTTTAGACGTGTGGTTGAACCACATTTTTAGTATTTATACCAATATTACATTTAGAAGTTTATTTTCCGCAGACGTGTACTATTGTTACTTTATTCAGTGTTCATGGAAGGTACAATCTCATGAGTTAGCTTGTGGCCACTTGAGATCGTAAGCACGGTTGTCGTGGCTTGGGGGTAGCCTTGGGTTGTGGCACATTCATTGAACCATATTTCACATTAAGGCATACATTATTGGTATCATCGTAATAACTACACTTGCGAGGTAACAACAACATGCCAAAACAATTACATCACTTGGGGGAATTCACAACCCCCTTGGTTCAATTATGCAATAACTTGTGAAAACACAAAACCCATAACGTTTAATTCAAAACCATTATGCCTCATTAGTTTTTCACATTATCCAAAAATTCAAGAATAGTTAAATATGCATACTTTTCATATTCAAAACTAATTTCACAATATGGGGTTGATGTCATAACTACTTCGAAAGTCAAGAGTATGTGGAACATCAGAATGCCCTAGTTCATTCACTATAACCATGCACCTAGAAGTTCAAAACCATAATTAAAGCATAAAAAATCAGATGTAATCCATGAAAAGTATTGTTCAATCAATAAAAATTTAAAACCCTCAACCATTATTTCAAAAAAAACATCAATATCTCCTGAACAATACTTTAAATCACATGGTTTTACAAAACTAGCAATTAGGGAAGAGTAACATGCCTGAAATACCATGTTTTACAGAAAGAATTCAACCCTTGAGCCCTTGGATGACCTACTTCTTAAAAACCCTAAGTATCTTGCTTGAGGAGATTTAAAGAGAATAAAGATAGTCTTTAATATGTTAAAGAGTGGAAAGAATGCCCTAAAGGTGTTTTATGAACGTGGGGTCTAAGTGGTTAAAGTGGGAAATGTCCAAAGTGCCCGCAATTAAAAGATGGAAAAGTATCATCAGTGACTACAGGTCACCAGGTGACTTGTAACCACACCTTACAACTCATCACCAAGAGTCATAACCAAGACAGTGTCAGGGGGCACCCATACTGTTAACCCTATAGCTTACTTTATACAACTCATATCATGATCCTATGAATCATAGGGTCCAAGTCATATCCAAGACAGAACCACTTTATCCTTACACTAGAAACCCCATGACTTGCACCAAATGACTTATAATGAGTCTTCATGACTCGTAGTGAGCCACTCGTACTCAAAATAAAATTTAGCCACACATTTACTTTGTAGGCTATGATTTGAGTCCAACGACTCATCATGGATATTTATGACTCATGTCCCCAAGTCATACTCAGAACAGAAACTTAAGCACTATTCACTGGACACCTTACGACTAGGTTTATATGAACCATCAAGAAACCCTATGACTCATAAGGCAAGTCATAGTTAGGATAGTGAGGAGAAAATTTCAGAAATTTTCAAGGACCAAAAACTCAGGGTGTTATACTTTTTTAATAATTACCTTTAATAAATACCTTGAAAAAGTCATCAAATTTGACTCAAAAGAATATTATTTTTCAGTGGTCCAAAGTGTATGAGGCGATTTTCAAAAAGTCAAGATCTAGTTGACTTCAACACCTATCTTGACCTTATCTGTGGAAGGTGAAGGATTTACAGTGTATTGTTATGCTTTGAGAGTTTGACTTAGTGGAGTTTTAATATAGAGGGGAAAGGGTATATCCTACGCTTTGAGGTAGTTAAAAACTCATAAAAAGAAATACCCAACTCCTGACATAGTGTTGACAATAATAGAATTTTCTTTGAATTGTTGAAGGCAATAGTATGGATTTATTACGAGGGGTTCATAAATCATCATGACCTACAATACATATTCAGTTAGAAGGACTTAATAGACAACACAGATGGTTAGAGTTATTGAAATACTATCACATAACTATTCTTTATCAGTCAAGCAAGGCCCCAGATGCCTTGAGTGGGAAGGTGGTGGTATGAGTAGCCTTGCTTTATTGTTAGATGAGGAATGAGCTTTCACTATAGACGTTCAGATTCTGACCAATGAATTCATGATATTATATATTTCTAATCCTAGTAGGGGTTTTTGCTTCTGTTGAGCCATTGTCACTTTTGATATTGCAGATAAGGGATAGACAATTTAAAGACTAAAAGTTGTGCATAATTCAAGACAAGGTGTTGAAAGGTGATCTAGAGAGATTATTATGACAACCATAATTGTAATTTTTTCCTTATTTGTATTTTGACCCATTTAACCTTCTTTGTAGTTGTTGCACACTATTTGTTAGTTGTGCAGATGGTTCGCATGGTTTTTGATTCATTTAAGAGTGATTTGAGAGAGTTTGAGACTATTAGAGGCTTTAAAATCCATGATTTTGTCTGCGATTGATATTTTTAGTTTTGAGTATGGATGGTGATTTGGACAGTTCCATCAGAATATCTTGGATTAGATGCATAGTTAGTTCGGGTCTCAAGCCTTTTTTTGGCATTTCGACCTTTCTTTCAAAAACTAGTTAAAATAAACTTGTAAGGGTATAAGGCTAATTTGTTATAAACAATCACTTTTCAAAAATTTGATGGTGCCATTAAGTATGAAATGTCAAAAGTACCCCAGTAGAATATATGGTCTATTTTTGTGGGTCCTAAATAAATCTCGAGGGAGAATTTGAATTCATGCAAATGCACTTGGTGCACAACTAATATTTGTTGCATGAAAAATTCTACATGAATGCAAGCCATGGGATGAAAATTTTTAGAGTAAAAATCTCTTTCATTACGATTACGAGGTGGTGGCCATGATCGAAAGGGGTTGTTGAGACCAGATTGGGTTTTTCTCATAATCATAAATGCAACTAGACTGTTATGTATGCGATGTGTTTGGGTCATCAGTTTTAACATATGGAAAAGACCTGATCATGAATGCAAAGGTCAACTTAATGGTCTGGTCATTCTTGAGCCTCGCAAATGTGAAGGGTTGATCGTGTTTGTGAGGCACTATCTAAGTAGTAGTATAAATACTTCATTTCCCAATTTTTACTATTTTTGGATTTAAAAGCTTTGGGAAAGAGTGATTTCTAGGGTTTTGTTCATAAGCCATGCCTGTTTAATCTCTAAACACTTATGTCCATTGATTTCCATTAATTACATCTTCAAAAACACCTTTTAATCTTGTTTTCAAACTAGAATTTGGAGATTTTTCCGATAAACTTTTAAAAAGTTTTTTCATCAATTCAAACACTAATTTCAACTAATTTTTGCATGGATTTTTAGCTGGAGACTCTTATGTATATGGAGAACATGTTTCTAAGATAAATTTTCAGTTTTACCCCTTTTGTTTTAGAACCAATTTTATACCCAATTCAAATATTGTTAATATGAGTATCATTAGCTTTTTTTGATGCCTAGATTATGTTTTTCATAGATTTAGCTTATTTCGAGAGCATCTGTGAAGGAAAGGCACCATATTGAAGGCCTAGGCTTAGATTTTGACATTTTAAGGTAGGTTATGGATTGACTCTCTTTAGAGTAGGTTAGGTATTTAACTTTCTTGTAAATAATATTATGGGTTGGGAAATTAGAGGGGAGATTTTATTTTGAGGTTATTGGTATTATCGTGTTGCTCATATGGGGGCTTATATGCATATTGTTGTTGACATGGAAGATAATATTTAATGTGATGCCCATGTGGTGGCTTTATTTGTTATTTGCAGGTCTTATTTGAGCATTAATTGCAATTGTTATTTTTGTGTAGCCCGTGCGAGGGGCTTAAATAGATATTATAAGCCTTTTTCCACATTATTTGCCTTTATCATGATAGTAATACCCAAGAGAGAGGTTTTTGAAATGATATTATTAATGACTGACATGACTATTTATTTAGTGATGGTGAGGAGGGACAATATCATGAGTTGTTGACATATTGAGTTGATTTTGAGTTTATTGTACTTGTATTGAATTGATTATCATCTTTATACTGCATGGTTGTGAACATTACATCCTCATTTCATACATATATTTTCATGAGATTCAGGTACCACTAAGAAACACTGATTTTTTCTTAAAAAATGAGACACTTTATAAAACCCTTGGTCGTGAACCCTAGACGTCAAGGTGAATTAAGATATGTAGAAGTATACAGGTTGTAAACCCCTCATGGGTCCTGTCTTGAAGCACTAAGGGGTTGAAAGTGTATACAAAAAGTTATGTGATGAGTTACATACATCATCATTACATTGTATTACATTGTTTTATTTTCCCTTAATTGTTGGTGTTGGTGTAGTTAGTTTCCTTAGTTATATTTTGTGTGTAGTTTTCGTTATTGTCATTATATCATAGAACTGTTAATAGAGAGCTACCATTTGGAATTTTTTTTACTTGCAGGCGACGTGCTTATAGTGTTTTTTACTTGTATTGTCTACTACTTTGCTCAGTCATTTATGATATCTATTGAGTATACGACTATACTCACTCCTACTATGACCTTTTAGTGTAGATCCCAATACAGGTACGAGCCATATAGATAATTGTGTGGTGATAGTTGATTTCTGGAGTACCTGGTGAGTTTTCCATTTAGAGACTTATTCCAGTCTCCATCAGTATTTTAATCCTTTACATATTTTTGGAGACAATGATATATTTTTTAGATTCCAAGTTGTTGTAGATGTTCTTTATTCTTAGGATACAAGGTTTTAGGATATGCTTGTATGTTTACTCAAACTTAAGATTCTGATTACTATGGGCTGACTTTATTCTAGAAGTGTCATATTATTTTGTTTCTTCTTTCCTTATATTTCTTATCTATTATGGATTTTTTGCTTACTTGCCAAGGTGGGTTCAGGGTAGGTGTCATCATGACCTGAAATTTTAGATTGTGAGAAAATTGATATCAGAATGTCAGGTTCACCAATCTCATAAGCAAATGAGTTGGATGTTTGGTAGAGTCTCATAGATAGATGCTTAGATGTTTGTATCTATCTTTGAGAATCTATAAGACATGTTTAGGAAAAACTTCTTCAATTTAATTCGTTATCGTGCAGGTTATTCATACCCAATACTCTAATTTTGTATTCCATTCCTTTTTACAGATAATGAGGACTAGATCAATAGATATTGAGATAAAACCTGTTATTAGAGACCTAGTCAAGGGATGAGGTAGGGGTTATGGCCAAGCTAGAGGTAGAGGTCGGGCATGTAAAGTTGGTCTGGATAAAGAACATGCTAGGGAAGCCACTCACAATCCTAAGAGTTATTATGATAATGAGGACCATCTGATAGAGAGTACGGGTCTATCCCAATTTTCCCAGGGTTTTATTGATACCCCAGAGTTATAAGATTTATTGATTCATATGTTTGTTTGTTTGGATGGCATCCCTAGACATGTGTTCCATTGGGTGTGCTAAGTATTTCTCAAACTCTAGGAGGTATTCCACCGTTCACAGGCTCATACTTATGGTTTTTCAATCTTAGAGGCATAGCCATATTTTGTGATACTTCCTCGTGTTGATTTACTGCCTACTAGATTCATTATTCCTCTTATTACTTCAGGTCCTTTAATGACTTCTAATAATCAGATCAGTTTCATTCGCTTGGCTCCTCCCAAGTTTAGTAGTGTTGTTGTAGAGAATGCCTATGAGTTTTTTCTTCACTGTCAGGAGTGTCTGCATAACTTCAAATTTTTTAAAACCCATCGAGTTGCATAGACTACTTATCCGTTGACTGATACTGCTAGACAGTGGAGGAAATCTCTTATTAGTTATAGATTGTTGGGTTTGCCTACTATGACATGGACCAAATCTTTTGAGGATTTTTTGGAGAGATTTGTGCCTTACATTTTGATGTATCAGATAAAAGATAAGTTTGATCACCTGGTGTAGGGCTCTATGACTATTGTGGAGTATGAGGCACATTTTTATGCACTATCTAGATATGTCACTTTTGGTATCTTCACCGTGTTAGAGAAGATCATAAAGTTTGGCAAAGAGTTAGCAGGGTATTATTAGTTGTCTGCATATCAAATGGTTATCTCAAGAGCTTTTTTTAAGAGCATTATAAATCATTCTAATTTGATTAAGTCAATTTGTTAGAGTACTTAGGGTGGTGGTAGTGTCAAGAAGATCCATCGATAGGGTGAGTCTAGTGGAAATTCAACTTGAGGTAGGGGGTTATCTGGGAGAAGTGCTCATAATTATTATGGTACACCAGTTCAAGAAGCTTTATAGGTTCAAATAATAGGACTATGGTTCCCATGGTTTTGGGTAGCCAGAGGTTAGGAAATACAGGTAGGAGCTCCAGTGTTGGTTCTTCGGGATAGGGAGGTTGTTCTAATTCTTCTAGGCCCCCTCATCTTGATTCAACTAGTATAAGGTGTTATGTATGTGAGGAGACTGGTTAGTTTGTGGAGAAATATCCTCGACGTGTGTCTAGTCCTGTCTAGTAGAGAACTCAGCTTTATATTTTCCCTACTCCCACATTTGCAATTAGAGGTGGGTTCATAGAGTGGCAGGGGGCGTACCATAGGTGCTTAAGATGGATTTTGGAGAGCTTGTGATAGTGGATGGGGGTTGATTAGTCTGGGAGTGGACATGGTCAGTGTTATGGTTTACTTGGAAGACTTGAGTTTGTGGCCTCTGATGCAGTTATCACAATAATTTGCCATCATTCTACTTCTGTTCTATTTTACCTTGGGCCTTCATTTACCTATATGTCTGTATATTTCACTACTGGTTTAATCTAGCATATGAGTCTCTTACTGTGCCTATTCATGTTTCTACCCCAGTAGAAAAGTCTTTAATGTTGGATCGGGTGTACTAGTCTTATGTAGTGACCTTTGCGAGACATGAGACCTTTGTAGATTTAATTATCCTATATATGATTGATTTGATATTATCTTGGGTTGGATTGGTTGGCTCCTTATCATGTGATTTTGTATTTTTTTCCCAAGATCGTGATATTAGCTACTCTAGGTATAACAAGGTTGTTATGGAAGGGTACTCCTTGTTTGGGTATGAAGGGGGTTATATCTTTTTTATGTTCCCATCATATGGTAGAGAAGGAGTGTCTTTCTTATTTGTCTTAAATTTGCGATACTAATATGGCTTTACTGCTTTCTTTGAATTCTATTTGAGTTATTAGAGAATTTCAAGATGTGTTTCCTACAAAATTTCCTTAATATGCCTATGAATTGAGATATTAATTGATATTGAGCCAAGCAACAAGCTCATTTCTATTTCTCCTTAAGATGGCCCTACCTAAGTTGAAGAAATTGAAGAAGCTATTGTAGGATTTATTGAGTAAGGGTTTAATTAGACCTAGTGTGTCTCCTTGGGGTGCCCCGATCTTATTTGTGAAGAAAAAAGATGAATCTATGTGCATGTGTATTGACTATCAACAATTGAACAAGGTGATCATCAAGAATAAGTATCCTCTTCCCCGTGTTGATGATCTATTTGACCAACTTTAGGGTGACTTGATGTTTTCTAAGATTGACTTGAGATCTAGTTATCACCAGTTGAGGATTAGAGCTTTGTATGTTTCAAAGATTGATATTGGACTTGGTATGGTCATTATAAGTTTTTGGTCTTACCTTTTGGGTTGATCAATGCCCCAACAACATTCATGGAGTTGATGAATCAAGTA
Source organism: Capsicum annuum (assembly GCF_002878395.1). Lineage (NCBI taxonomy): Eukaryota > Viridiplantae > Streptophyta > Magnoliopsida > Solanales > Solanaceae > Capsicum > Capsicum annuum. The sequence continues at coordinate 240,330,527 of NC_061111.1, read as the reverse complement.
TTTTGATCATATCTTGATTCCTTTATGATTGTATTCATAGATGACATCTTGGCTTATTCTAAAAATGAGACTGACCATGCCACGTGCATTTACATTTCTGCCCTTGGGCTGTATTTTTCTGCTAGGCCGCGATCGCATAGGCTTGTTCGCGATCGCGGCTATGCCGATTGTGATTAGCTCACGCTACCATGGTACGTTGACCTTATTGACTGACCGCGATCATGGCTTGAGGACCGTGACCATGTTAACTGAGGCCATGTCTGCTCCAGGTCTTCAATTTCACTTTCTTGCTTTCTTTTGACCATTTTAGCTCCAACCCACATATTTCTATCTCATCAACTATATGCCTGCAAAATGTGGATATTAGTGCATTCAATCACAATTATGTCTCATTTATTCATTCAAAATATGGTAATGTGCATGAATTTTGAGTGCAAATGAGTGGTAAAATCACCACTCATCAACACCCCCAACTTATATATTTGCTTGTCCTCAAGCAACCTTACCCCTTATCATGAGACATTACACTTTTATGCCCAATTTTTATGCCTCAAAGATCACAATGACTTCAAGCTTAGTCACTACCACAAGTAGCTCATTGCACATGGGCTAAGCTATCCTTACTACACCCCTAATCATAAAATATAATATCTAAGGATGCACAAGACTTTAAAGAGCAACCAAGGAACAACAACCAATACTCTAAAAGTGACTCACTTTTGATCAAAACTAAGCTATACTCCATTTTACTCATTGCTTGGAAGATGACAAAATCACCTACCTCAACTCGTTCACATGCCTCCTCACAAGAAAGAAAAATCCACACACCAAGCTACCAAATATGCAACAAGGAATTTTAGTGCAAAAACTTTCTTTCTCACAAAATAACTATCAATGTTAACAACTGTCATACCAAAGGCTTGCCCCTATTTTAAATCACCTCTACAAAGAAAGTAAATAGTTGAAGATGTCAAAGGACTTTTTGAGCTTCTAATGTAGGTTCGGGTTAGGGTAGGATATCATTTGGGAACAACATGGCTACACCCTTCCTTGAACATCTACATCACACTATTTAATCCTCCTTTTTGACTATGGGTCACTTCTATTTTATCTTTTCTCTTTTCATATGCCTACTTTTTTGCTTCCTTTGTTAACCTATTTTCTTCTATTTATTTTTCTTGTCATTTTCATGCAATTCTTTCCTTTGTTTGAACCATTCTTTTTCTATCCATTTGGTTTTAATGCTTGGGCTCTTAGGAATTTCACTTACAACTTCGTGGCCCTACACTTACTTCCATCAATCTTCACCACCCCAACTTAGGATTTTAGCCTCAAGTTGCATTTTCAAGTTCAAGAAGGGTATGGTTCAAAAGAGAGATAAAAACAATGGTTCACGACTTGCAATATGTTTGCCAAAGAAAGGTACAATGGTTCAAAGTGGGTTACTAGGGATTATATGTATGCATGGGTAGGATTTTTAAGATAAAGTGACTTTCAAAGTCGTAAGGGTGGCCTAAGATCAATTCTCCAACCAAATACAATCAAAATTAGCCTTGCAAAACTAACGGGGCAAGTTCTAGATAACACAATTATACAAGAGATGGATGCGAATAACTCATCACACATGGCATGCAAAATTCTCCAAGAAGGCTGAATTTCCCCTCTCGTTAGAGACAAAACTGGAGTATCTATCACTATCAAGTCAAATATTTGTGGAGTCTCAAAAAGAGGTAGAGTTTTGTTACAAGGTTGCTCACGTCCATGTCCTTGATTATTGAAAATTTTTTGGACGTAGGGTTGTTTTTGTTTTGTATTTGCACCACGTTCAATTTGCTATCTTACGGATACAACCAAAGCCTTAGCCTCACATTTCGGCTTATCATGGGCAAACCAACCATATGGTTACTCAAACTTTGCCAATGGTGCACAATTGGATCCCAAATTTACAATTCCATAGGTACTCAAACTTCCCTTGCATTAATGACTAGATGTCACGGGCACTCAGAATTCCCCTGTATCTATGGCTCAAAACCCAAACACAACACTTTACCCTTAAGAATGTCGTCATTCAATCTATCACAGGGCAAGACTTGTCATGCATCATCATAGTCAAAATAAAACTAAAGTAAAAAGAAAAACTAAAAATAAAACCACATGATAATCCATGAAAACGTGGGCACCATCAGAGTGCCCAAATGTAACATCCCAAAATCAAAATAAAAAAAACATCTAGAATGTCATCAGAACAACATAAAAAAACATCTGGCAACACATCAAAACTATACAAATATAGGGAAAAGCACCCCCAGCTGAAAAGCTAGCAGTGTCCCCACTACATAATCAATAATAGCATAGACAAAAGGTAAAGGTCCTCCCTGAATCTGCATCAGGAGCTACTCTCTCCCATTGACTCTGCACCATCACCACTAGTATCATTAGTTGACCAATCCGTTGGGGCCTCATCATCACTCTCCACGTGGGGAGAAGGAAATCTATCGTGGGGTTTTAGGACCTTCTACAGACACTTTACCCCCTTCCATATCTTGCTTCAGAATTTATCCTTCTTTTTATCAATCTTCTTTATCTTTTCATGAGACTTCTTAAGGTCCCTGTATGACTCTACTAGTGCTGAGTATGTCCTCTCGAGCCTGGCTACAGTGGCTCCCTGCGTCTCTTGCTTCTGCTTATACTTCTCATATTCTGCAAGGGATACATAAAAGTGACGCCTGATGGATGGCTCTCCTAGACCCTGAGGCAATCCTACTACTATTTCTTTGATGGCCTTAATATTAATGCCAACATCCTCTAAAGGCCTAATAGCATATGGTTTACAAGATTTGGACTCTTAAACTGTTGACTTGCCCGAGTCAACCTTTCTCTTCTCGCTATGCCTGTGTGCTCCCTCACCCCTAATTTTAAGTGGTGTGATACGGGGACTTGGTTTCACCCAGGTGTCTATGGGATACTCTTCTACCTCTACTCTTTTGCATAATTTAGTGATAAGAGAAGGAAAGGGAAGAAGTATACCGCGTTAAATTTTGTAATGCCTCCATTTCTCGAGCACAATCTGGCCCATATTCAGAGCATCCCAAACATGAAATAGGCTACCATGTAAGATCATAAATCAGTAATAGAAGTCAAATATGTGTAAGGAGATACTCTGCTGTAGATGATGTTTAACTAGATTCTAGCCTCTGCTGTAAAGTCGTGCATGGAGATCCCTCTTTAAGTGGTAGCCCAAGAGACCTCTCTATTAAGGCATAGTATGCTAGCCATCCATGTCCCTGGCTCATAGCCCTTTGCCTATAAATTGGCCATATCAGCATCAAGGAGCACATATACCCTGCTCACCTGCTCTACTTCAAAATATACATCCCTTCCTCAAATCTTTATCACAGGGTTTAAGAGAGAGACCACACTGAGGTTCATATAAAACTCTCGTACCCAATGCTCATTAGATTTATAGAGGTCTGGGACAAAGCAAATCCACCTAGAAGTATCCATCCTATCAAAGAATTTTGGGTATTACTCTGGCACCTTATCCATACAGATGCCTCTCTCAAGAAGTAGCTTAGTCCTTGGAAGGTCACTGTAGTACTGGTTGTGACATTTCGGGGCCATAGATTGGATGTGGTCATAGTCTACCATGATGATTACCTATAGGCAATATAATCTGGACCATTATTAAGATTTTCACACCAAAACCAAGCTAGATTAATCAAAGAAACTCATGTGGTAGTGCTCTAGAATATTTTGGGGGTGAGAAATGGGTGTGTAGAAATTTTGGTTATTGCAGACAACTAATCTCAGGTATGGCGATCGCGGATCCATGAATACGACCGTATTGCCGTGATCACGGTCAATGGGACCGCGATCATGGTACCTAAGACCATGGTTGATAGATCTACACGTCACTCAAAAACATGATTTTAACCCCAAAATTATGTTCTAACTAGGCACATGCACATCATGATCAAAGAATTTAAGCCTAGAACTCATGATTATAACCCTAAACTTAAATGAAGTAATAGAACTCATTGGGGCATTAAATTGAACACCTGGTGTACACATTAATTACGACAGTTTTAGGCCTAATTCTAGGTACTCAAGACTTCCCCATTGATGTGTACACCCACTACAACAACTAACCACCACAATAATCACAAACAGGTATGGATTTGGTATTGAAACCACTATTATAGGCCTTACTCTGAAAAGCATATTTCAAGCCTCAAGCAATCATCACGACGAGAGAGTTAGGATCACTTATCGAGTTGTAGGATGAAAAGAAATTAGAAATTCTCTACTTAGGCACCCAACAAATGCTTTAAGCAGTTAGATGGTCTCTTAAACTGAATCGACCATGATCGCAACCCTAGTTCCGCAATCATGGGCATGCGGCTTCTGCGATCGTGCTGACACAGTCCACGGTCATGATAATTGAGACCAAAATTTAGGTCCTCTACACTCCTATATTCAGTCCAAACATACTAATTTCACACTATACTTTTCTCAATTTCCATCAATATTCCTCTAATTGCCAACAGTTCATGGATTATGCACTGAACAAAAACAAAAATGCAATCCAATCTATCATGTAATAATGAAAGGATACAAGCCACTTTTCATGGTGGGATGGAGTGCCCCTATCGAGAGCTTAGTTTAATGTCATGGCACGACACATCCTCCACTTCCTTTTGTGCTTCCACTTAGAATACTTGAATCTATATCCCAACTTTTGTTCACTATGCAATGAGAGATAGAGGGACAAAATATTCAGATCTTCCAAAATAAAACTTAGGAGATAAGGTCATGGCAAACAAGATTCAATTTTGCCATTTTGAAAACTTGAACCATTTACCGAACTTCACATCAAATTTCTAGTTAGGCCCCTTGGGCAAAGGTGCATAGATAAATAGGCCACTAGTTGCATATCAGAGGTTGAGGTCCTTGGAAATTGATAGTGGGGCTTCCATGTGATCTTTGGAGTGTCAAAACCTAAAACGTAAGGATGGTCCTTCTTCTCCCCACAATCCATCATTTGCCTAGTTGGGTGGATTCTCATTACATCCTCTAAGCATAATATTGAGAAGTAGTTTGAATGAGGCTTAACCCCTAATTTCGGGATTGGCTCCTCCGAAGCACCTTCATCTCGAAATGAACTAGAGTTGTCATAAGAGATTTACTTTGACTCTTATTTTGACTCTAGTAGCATTTTCTTTATTTTGAAATCATCAACATCATTTGATTCAGTTGATTGGGAAATCACCGAGGATTCTTCGCTACCAAGATCATCATCATAGCTTGGTTTCTCTTCTTAATAAGCCTCCTCTTGGAAAATAGGCAAGGTAGTTGTATTTGCAAGGTTTATCTCCTTTCCCACTTCCTCCATATTGACAATCTCCCTTACAAATGCCTTGTTAGATTGGTGTATGTCTTACACATTAGACCCATTGTAGTTACCCGATCTAAGATAGTTTGAAGCATTGCTTCAAAACTATTGAACCTGGTATATTTCTCTTCCTTCTTCACATCATAAGATCTATCAAACTCATAAGAAAAAGTAGCAACTCGATTAGCATAATAAGGGGAGGGGAAATTTGGACAATCACTCAAATGTCTATCTTCACCACCAGATAAAGAATAACCATACTCCTAATAAAATTGAGATGGTGGTTCCATCTCTCACCAGGGAGCATATGTACAATCGCTTCCAAAGTGAGGTCCTTCATAATATGGACATGGATTGTCAAGGTAGGATTTCCAACTACCAAAATTATATTGTCGGAAAATGCCATAGAGAAAGGTAAAAGAAAATAAAAAAATCGATAATACCCCAAAAATCCAAACCTATGTTAGAGCCATGTTCCAAGCTCATGCAAAGTACATGGTAATCTTTGGTAGTTTTATGAGCGAGTTTGATGTATATTAAGGCCTCAAATAACTCCCATCTATTAGACGAATCAAAATATTCCTTACGAATTGAATTTTTAAGAAGAATGTTGCTATAGTCAACTTCAAACAATCTTATCTTCTATTCTAATGAGAATTTTCCAACTCAAGACCCACCAAATGATAGGAAATTGAATTAGCTATCCAACTATACCAATTTTACTTAAATTCGATACTCGGGTGAGAAATTATGGTACTTTAAGTGAAAAACAGTAGCCCAATGTGACAAGTTCGCATTGCGGTGATGGCCAAAATCACGTTCGTCCTTTTCCAGTGGACCACCACGATAACGCCACATCGTGCCAAGGGGGAAATTCACAATTAGTAGGGCACCGCAATGGCGCCATGTCATGCCAAGGTTCCAGTTCAGAATTGTATTTCCAATGGCGTAACGCGATAGCACTGTATCGCGCCATTGGTAAAAGTAGGGATTGTCAGTTTCTAGTGGTGCAACGTAATTATACCGCATCACGCAGAAGGTCAAAATTGATATTTTCAGTCCAGTTCTGAGTTTTAATTTCCCAAGGGCATTTAAATCCTTTCCTTTCACCTTATTCCATCCAAACACGGGATTTAAGTCCTATGAGAGTATTATTTGCTCATTATTTCACAATTCTCTCCAAAATTAAAGTAGTCTCCTTCATGAACAAACCCAAGCCTTCAAAATTCAAGATCAATTCTTAAGGAAAACCCCAAGAACTCTCACGAATACATCAACTCAGGTATGTTAAGTGTTCATCCATAGGTCCCTTTTACCCATGGAGTCCAAGTATCCAATTTTAAATTAAAAGTTACGATATTTACAAGTTATTATGATTTTTAACCATGAACCTTCATGAATTGTGATTCTAAACCATGTTTACATAAGATTGTTGTTGTTATTAAAACCCCACACGTTTGAATAATGTTATTTGCTGATTTAAATCTTAATTATTGATATTGATGTTGAAATCATGCTAGTACTACAAACGTTAAATCATTCCCATGCTTAGCTTAAACTATAAACATCAAGTGAATGATGAAATGCCTACAAGAATGAATTTTGAATAAATACTTTCATATTATGCCCTCAAAGTTTTAGTACTATTTTGCTCTTATTATTGTCGAGTCCTGGGGGTAATGAATACCCAAAAAATATAGTTGTTTACTAAGTCTCAGTATCTTCAGAATAGTTTCAGATAAACCATAAGTGTCATCAGTTCAGTCAGTTATCATAATTAGTTAAACTTAGAACAATTTAGTATTCTGAGTCAGTATAGTTGGGAGTAGGATTTAGCACTGAGCGAACCCAGTGATGGGGGATCACCTGGCAGTTGAGGGTGTGACCTTTTGTAGCAGTCCCCACATTCCATAACTACGTAGCCAGCGTAGGTTGAGATATTAACCTGCCAGTTGAGGGTTGCTCTCATACGGGTACCTTTCAGTTGAGGGTAACCCTTAGTCCTTCGAGATAATATTTTAGTGAATCCATAGCTAATGTTAGTACCCGTGGAATGGTATTGACACCCTTTCAATTGGGGTCACAGGTTGGACCCCAATTTGCTCATTGCGGCATGTCGGTAGAATGATAGCTCCCACAGTTTCAGTCCAGTGATCAACTCAGTAATTCAGTTTCAGTTTTGCTTGACCATAGTATACAAATCTCAGTTATTCACATATCAGTACTCAGTATTTTAGTGTAAAAATTATATTTAGAATATGTTTTATGCTTGGTCATGCATTCTCAGCATTTATAGACTTCATACATTCAATTTAGTACTTCATGCTATTCATTCAGTCAGTTATTACTTCTGTACATAAAATCATGCATATCAGCCTACCTCATTTAGCATACTAGCACATTCAAAATACTGATTGCATACTCGTTTCTTACACTATAATGTATCATATCATAGGCTTAAAAACTTAATTCTCGGATCACGCATAGACAAATTAGATTATCATCATTAGCAGCTAACGTGGTGAGTCCTTATATTTTGAGGACATACTATATTTATTTTCATGCTTTCAGTTCACTAGTTAGTTGGGACCTATCCCATCAACTCTAATTGAAATAGTTTTAGAGGCTATCAGATATTTCAGACAGTCAGTCAGTTGACATTATTTTATCAGTTTCAGACAATTGTTTTTCAACGGTTGTTTATTGGATTTATGTTTTAGAAATACTTCAGTTATTAAAACCTTATGGATTATCAGTTGTTGTATTATTCAGTACTCACAGCAGGTGCCAGCTCATAGGTTAGCTTATGGTCTCTCAGGGCTGTAAGAATCGTATGGAGTTTAGGGTGTACTCCAGGGGTGTTACAACCTTGGTATCAGAGCCTAAGGTTTTCAAGTTTCCTAGGAAGTCTTAAAGCCACATCAAGTAGAGTCTTATGCATGGGTGTGAAGCGCGCCACACTTATGGGAAAGAGGCTACGAGGCATTTTAAGAAAAGTTTCCCTTCTTTCAGTGTTCGTGTCGTGCGATTGAGCATGAGCTCATGTTAAACTCCTTGTCTAATCTATTCTCCCTTTTGTTTATAGAACATGCCTCCCAAAAAGATAAATAAAAAAAGAAATATTAACCAGCCAGCATCTCCGCCCATTCAAGAAGATCCCCTGAATGAGCATATTTCTCATGTAGAGTTCAGAGCCGCATTCACTACTCTAGATCACTCTGTAGCAGCTCAGAATATTTAACCAGCTGCTGTTCGAGCCAACCCGATGGTTAATACTACCGCAACTAGGATTCAAGACTTTATCCGAAGGAATCCTCCTCTATTTTCGGGATCCAAAGTTAAAGAGGATCCTCAGGAATTCTTAGACATAGTCCAGAAGGTAACACACATTATGGGTGTAACTTCTAGTAAGAGAGATGAATTGGCGGCTTACCAGGATGTAGTCCATACCTGCTTTAAGCATTGGGAAGGGGATAGAGGCGTAAATACAGGGCCTATAGAATAGGAGGAGTTTGACACAACCATGTTAAATAGATTCTTCCCATTGGAGCTGAGGGAAGCCAAGGTGTTAGAGTTTTTTAACTTGAGGTAGGGCAACATGAGTGTGAAGGAGTATTCCCTTAAGTTTACTCAGCTAGCTAGGTATGCTCCTCATGTGGTGGCTGATAATAGATCTAGGATGAGCAAGTTCATATTCGAGGTATTTGATAGTGTGGTCAAAGAGTGAAGGATTTCGATGTTAATTACAGAGATAGACATATCTAGGCTTATGGTCCATGCTCAACAGATTGAGGAGCAGAAGCTTAAAGAGAAGGAGAGAGAGAACAAGAGGGCTAGAACGGGTAGCTTTAATTTTACTTAGCCAAAGTCAGAAGGTGGTAATCGTCCTTAATTTTGTCAGAAATCTTCAGTCCCAGCTCCATTTTTATCTAGTGCCCCAGTACCTAAATTCAGAAATAATAATAGGGATAGAGCGCCGGGCTCTAAGTCCCAAGGTAGTGTAAACAGTGATCGTACAAATCTTCTTTGCCAGAAATATGGTAGTAATCATCAAGGTGTTTGTAGAACCGGTAGTGGCGTATGTTTTAGGTATGCAAGCCAGGCCACGGAAACAGGGATTGCCTAAAGAGCGGTCAGCAAGGTCAGTCCAGTCGTCTCCAGTTCCATCTGGTCGCCTGACTCAGTAAGGTACCGCTTCTAGTACTACTAGTGGTCAGTGTCCAAATAGATTATATGCACTCCAATCCCAACAGGATCAGGAAAGTTCTCCTTATGTGGTTACTGGTATATTGAAAATCTTTCATTTCCATGTTTATTCTTTACTAGACCCTGGAGCATCTCTTTATTTTGTAACCCCTTATATAGATGTTGATTTTGGTGTCAGTCCTGAGATTTTAGTAGAACCTATTTTAGTGTCTACCCCAGTAAGTGTCTCTATTTTAGCCCGACGGGTATACAGGAATTGATCGATTACAGTGTCTCCGAAAGTTACTTCAGTGGACCTTGTAGAGTTAGAAATGATAGATTTTAACATTATTCTCGACATTCATTGGCTCCACTCATGCTATTCTTTAGTTGATTGTAGAAACAGAGTAGTTCATTTTCAGTTCCCAAATGAACCAATCATTAAATGGAGGGGTAGTACTATATTACTTAGGGGTCAGCTTGTTTTGTATTTTAGAGCGAGGAAAATGATATCCAAAGGGTGTATTTATCATTTTGTCCGAGTCAAGGACTATAATTCTGAGACTCTTAATTTTGAGTCAGTTTTAATAGTAAGGGAATTTCTAGATGTGTTCCCGGAAGATCTTCCCGAAATTCCCCCAAAAGGAAAATTGACTTCAAAATAGACCTTCTTCTAGATACCTATCTTATCTTTATTCTGCCATACAGAATGGCTCCAGCCAAAATCAAAGAGTTAAAACAACAGTTGTAAGATCTCTTAGGTAAGGGATTCATTAGGCCCAACATTTCCCTGTGGGGCGTACCAGTCCTGTTCGTGCATAAGAAAGATGGTTCTCTTAGAATGTGTATGACTACCGTCAGTTGAACAAAGTCATAATCAAGAACAAATACCCTCTTCCCAGAATCAATGAATTCTTCGACCAACTTCAGGGTTCTAGTTATTTTTCTAAGATAGACCTCAGATCCAGCTATCATCATCTCAGAGTCAGAGAATGTGATATTCCAAAAACAGCTTTCAGAACTCAGTATGGTCACTTAGAGTTTCTAGTCATGTCCTTTGGTCTCACAAATTCCCCAACAGCCTTCATGGACTTGATGAACTGAGTGTTCAAGCAGTACTTATACATGTTCTTCACAGTCTTCATTGATGGCATTCTTGTCTATTCCCGTAATGAAACTGATTATGCAAACCATTTCAGAATAGTATTACAAACTCTTAGAGCCCATCAGTTATTTGCTAAGTTTAGTAAGTGCAAATTTTTCCTAAGATCAGTAGCTTTTCTAGGCCATATTATTTCTGGTGATGGCATTAGAGTTGATCCTCAAAAGACCAAAGTAGTGAGAAATTGGCCCAGATCCATCTCTCTGTCAGATATCAGGATTTTATTGGGTTTGAATGGCTATTATCGGTGATTTATTAAAGGGTTTTCATATATTGCATCCCCTATGTCCAGATTAACTCAGAAAAGGTTAGGTTTCAGTGGTTAGAATCTTGTGTGAAAAGCTTTTAGAAATTAAATACGCGACTTACCACAACCCCAGTTTTGACATTGCCAGATGGTTCAAATGGGTTTGTTGGGTACTGTGATGATTCCAGAGTTGGTTTGGGGTGTGTCTTAATACAGAGGGTTAAGGTTGTGGTATGCCTCTAGAAAGCTTATGCCCCATGAAAATAATTACCTACCCATGATCTTGAGCTAGCAGCTGTTGTGTTTGCCTTAAAAATTTAGAGACACTATTTGTTTAGGGTGCACGTAGATATGTTCACAGATCACAAAAACTTTTAGTATGTGTTTTCATAGAAGGATTTGAATCTGTGTTAAAGAAGGTGGTTAGAGTTATTGAAAGATTATGATATGAGTGTTTTATACCACCCGGGCAAGGCCAATATAGTGGCAGCTGCCCTAAGTAGATTATCGATGGGTAGTGTTGCGCAAGTTGAGGATGATAAGAAGAATTTAGTACAGGAAGTTCATCGGCTTGCTAGATTAGGTGTCCATTTGGTTGATTCAGTTGAGGGTAGCATTTGGGTTTAGAACAGTTTGAAATCTTCTTTGATTTTCTAAGTAAAAGAAAACTAAGATATTAATCCTAGTCTGGTGAAGTTAAAGGAGTCAGTCAGAGATTAGAAAGTTGAGGTATTCTTGGAAATGGTGTGTTGTGTTGCCAGGGTAGACTGTATGTGTCGTATGTTGATAAGTTGAGACAACAAATTTTTGTAGAAGCGTATGATGCATGTTGCTCGATTCATCCAGGAGCCACAAAGATGTATTGTGATCTATGAAAAATCTATTAGTGGACTGGGATGAAGAGGGATATTGCAAAGTTTGTAGCTAAGTGTTCCACTTGTCAACAGGTTAATATTGAGCATCAGAAGCCTAGTGGGTCTATGCAGGAGTTCAGTATTCCCACTTGGAAGTGGGAGGAAGTGAACATGGATTTTGTGATTGGGTTGCCTTGTACTCGATAGCAGCATGATTCGATTTGGGTCATTGTGGAGAGGATGGCCAAATCAACCCATTTCTTACCAGTCCATACTTCTTATTCAACCGAGGACTCTTCCAAGCTCTATATTAGAGATTTGATTAGGCTGCACGATGTTCCATTATCTATCATCTTAGACAGAGGTACTCAGTTTACCTCTCACTTTTGGAAAGCTTTCCAGAAGGGTCTTGGTACCCAAGTGCACCTCAGTACAGCCTTTCACCCTCAGACAGATGGTCAGGAAGAGAGGACCATTTAGACCCTTGAGGACATGTTGAGAGCATGTGTTGTTGACTTTAAGGGTAGTTGGGATAACCACTTTCCTTTGATTGAATTTGCATAAAATAACAGCTATCATTCCAATATTTAGATGACTCCATTTGAGGCTATATATGGAAGGAGGTGTAGATCTCTAGACTGTAGGTTTGAGATAGGTAAAACCACTTTGATAGGGCCCGATTTAGTATTTGATGCTTTGGAGAAAATTCAGCAAATTTGGGAAAGGCTTAAGGCAACCTAAATCTGAAAGAAATCTTATACAGATATGAGGATAAAGGATCTTGAGTTTGATATTAGAGATTTTGTTTATCTAAAAATCTCTCCCATGAAGGAGGTAAAGAGATTTGGTAAGAAGGAGAATCTTAGTCCCTGATATGTTGGCCTTTACAGAATTATGAGCCGTTTTGGAAAGGTGGCTTATGAGCTTAATTTACCAGCAGAGTTAGCATTAGTGCACCCAGTATTCCATATCTCTTTATTGAAGAAGCGTGTTGGAGACCCAGCTGTAGTTGTTCCCTTAGAAAGCGTAGATGTTTAGAACATCCTTTCATATGAAGAAATTCCAGTTGAGATTCTTAATCGACAAATTCATAGACTAAGGAACAAAGAAATTCCCCTAGTCAAGGTTCTTTGGTGGAATCAGTCCGTTGAGGGAGCCACTTAGGAAGAAAAAGAAGATATGCAGACCAAGTACCCTCATCATTTCTCCGCAAACTCAGATTCAACTTAAGGTAATAATCTTCTTAGAATTTCTCTTTGCCATGCTCAGTTTCAGTTGCATATCATTCTCATGTCAGTCATGCATTCACTGAATCAATTCAATCATGTTTCATATTTTAGACTCAGTCATGTAATCATGTATATTCCGAATGTAACCTAAAACCCTCAGTGCTTTCAGCTTAACCAATCTCATTTGAGGATGATTGATCCCAAGGGGGAGATATTGTAATACCTTGAAAATCCAAACCTATGTTAGAGCCATGTTCCAAGATCATGAAAAGTACATTGTAGTCTTTGGTAGTTTTATGGGTGATTTTGATGTATATTAAGGCCTCAAATAACTCCCAGCTATTAGATGAATCAAAATATTCCTTACCGATTGAGTTTTCAAGAAGAATGTTGCTATAGTCAACTTCAAATGAACTTATAGTTTATTCTACTAAGAATTTTCCATCTCAAGATCCATCAAATGATAGGAAATTGAATTATATTTCCAAAGATACCAATTTTGCTTAAATTTGATACTCAGGTGAGAAATTATGGCACTTTTAGTGAAAAATAGTAGCCCAACGCGATAAGGCTGCATTGCGGTGATGGCCAAAATCACGCTCGTACTTTTCTAGTGGACCACCGTAATAACACCACATCGTGACAAGGGGAAAATTCATGATTAGTAGGGCACCGCAATGGCACCACGTCACACCAAGGTCCCAGTTCCGAATTATCAGTTTCTAATGGTGCAACGCGATAGCACCGCATCGCGCCGTTGGGTAAAATTGGGATTGTCAGTTTCTAGCGGCGCAACACGATTGCACCGCATTATGCCGAAGGTCAAAATTGGGATTTTCAATCCAGTTTTGAGTTTTAATTTCCCAAGGGCATTTAAGTCTTCTCCCTTCACTTTATTCCATCCAAACACGGGATTTAAGTTATATATGAGCATTATTTGCTCATATTTCACAATTCTCTCAAAAATTAAAGTAGCCTCTTTATGAACAAACCCTAGCCTTTAAATTTCAAGATCAATTCTCAAGGAAAACCCCAAGAACTCTCACGAATTAATCAACTCATGTATGTTATGTGTTCATCCATGGGTCCCTTTCACCCATGAAGTCCAAGTATCCAATTTTAAATTCAAATATATGATCTTTACAAGTTATTATGATTTTTAACCATGAACCTCCATGAATTGTGATTCTACACCATGTTTACATGAGATTGTTGTTGTTATTAAAACCCTACACATTTGAATAATGTTATTTGCTGATTTAAACCATAATTAGTGATATTGATGTTGAGATCATGTTATTACTACTAGCTTTAAACCATTCCCATGCTTACCTTAAACTATGAACATCAAGTATTTGATGAAATGCCTACAAGAATGAATTTTGAATAAATGCTTTCATATAAAGCCCTCAAAGTTTAAGTACTATTTTGCTATTACTGTTTTCGAGTCCTGGGGGTAATGAATACCCAAAAAACATAGTTGTTTACTTAGTATCATTATCTTCAAATAGTTTCAGACAAACCATGAGTGCCATCAGTTCAGTTAGTTATCATAATCAGTTAAACTAAGAACAATTCAGTATTCCGAGTTAGTTCAGTTGGGAGTAGGATTTAGCACCGACCAAACGTAAGGATGCAGGCTCACTTGCCAGTTGAGGGTGTGACCTTTTGCAGTAGTTCCCAAGTTCCATAACTACATAGCCAAAATAGGTTGAGATGTTAACCTACCAGTTGAGGGTTGATCTCATACGGATACCTTCCAGTTGAGGGTAACCCTTAGTCTTTCGGGATAACACTTTAGTGGATCCACATAGCCAGTGTTAGTACCCATGGCACGGTATTAACGCCCTTCCAACTGGGGTCATAGGTTGGACCCCAATTTGCTCATTGGGGAATGTCAGTTAGATGATAGCTCCCACAGTCTCAGTCCAGTGATCAACTCAGTAATTCAATTTCAGTTTTGCTTGACCATAGGATACAGATATTAGTTATTCACATATCAGTACTCAGTATCTCAATTTACAGATTATATTTAGAACATATTTTATGCTTGGTCATGCATTCTCAATATTTACAGATTTCATGCATTCTATTTAGCACATCATGCTATTTATTTAGTCAGTTATTACTTCTGCACATAAAACCATGTATACCAACCCACCTTATTTAGCATACTAGTACATTAAAAGTACTAATCAAATACTTATTTCTTACGCTATGATGTATCATATCATAGGTTCGGATGCTCAGTTCTCAGATTGTGCTTAGGCAAATCAGATTATCATCAGTAGCAGCAGTCGTGGTGAGTCCTCATATTTTAAGGACAAACTATGTTTATTTTCATGCCTTTAGTTCAGTAGTTAATTGGAGTAGGTTGGGTCCTGTCCCATCAACTCTTATTTGAGAAAATTTTAGAGGCTTTTAGACATACTTCAGACAGTCAGTCAGTTGTCATTATTTTATCAGTTTCAGAAAGTTGTTTTTCGACGGTTGTTTTTGGATTTATGTTTCAAAAATGTTTCAGTTGCTAAATCCTTATGGCTTATCAGTTTTTCTTCCGCATATGTCATTATATTATTTAGTGCTCACAGCTGATACCAGTTCATGGCTTAGCTTGTGGTCTCTCGGGGCCATAAGCACCATGTGGCATCCAGGGTGTACTCCCGGGGCATTACAAAACCCAACACAAGAAACAAAAGAAAATCACAAACAAATATTTACAAGTTTGAATTCAAGCAAGTTAGCTAGAATTCCAAACTAACTTAATACGCCAAATTATTCCCCGACAACGGCGCCATTTTTGATAACACTCAACTCACACATCCAATTAATTGCAAGGCAGCCATCGTCAATATATTTACCCAAATTTAAAGTCGGAGTCGAATCCACGAGGAGCAATATGAGTAGCAGCTAAATTAATTGGAAATGAAAGATACTAGCTAGATTCAAACCAATAGTACAAAAAGATAAAAATGGGGGGTTTGAAAGGTATCACACTTAATACTTCTTTTTGGTCTTTTCCAGTATAAATTCGGGACTACGAATACTTAGAGTCTCAATAATTAGGGCACGGATCTTGGGATTATGCTTTCCTAGGGGTAAGCTACGCATGGAGACATGATAATTCGGTGCATGTTCTAATTGATGATGATGTGGTAGGCTAGGTTGTAAGTACTTGGGGCTAGTTTGTCAACATAGCCTCAAAGATTTCACTCATTGACTCTTTTGAGTACCTAACAAGTGTATCTACTAAAGCCACCCAATACGTCAATTAGGCATCCCTATTTCTAGAATGATGCCCAAGGAATAGTTAACTTCGCAATCACTCTTATATCTAAGATAGTGAAAATGTAGCAAACCATGCCTACAATTATCTACTATTTCTTTGGTTCCCACATCCCTCTTTCAAGGATGATGTTGGTTCCTAATGTTTACCCAAATCCTTCTTTCAAAGATAGATTGAGCTTTCAAGAGCTTAGGACTTTCACCCATAAACCCATTTGAGTATTTGGGGATTTCACCCAGAAATCCTAACCAATTTAATCAAGCAACAATATAATCCATCAATAACATATTAATATAAGCACAAATAAATCATAACCCACATGTAATTGCACCCTATTCTAGCATAATCCCAAGACTAAAAACTAACTACTCATGAGATAAATAAGTAAATATTTTACCCAAAACCTCCATTTATTTGATTTGAGAAAATCTAAGTGAATGTTACTTCAAACTATGAGATCCAACAAATCTTCAATGTTCACTAATTTTTCACTTGGAAGTGAAAGTATTCTTCACCTAAAATTTATGCAATATTTTCTTCTTCAAGTATGGAGGTAATGAACTAGAACAAACCCTAACAATTGGAAAAAATGGAATTGAATTTGAATAATAGGGTTTGACTCTTACTTTTGTTAAACTTAGGATCAGCCACATGTATTTACATTTCTGCCCTTAGGCTGCATTTTTTTGCTAGGCCATGATTGCATAGGCTTGGCCGCGACTACGCTTAGCTCACGTGACCGTGATAGGTTGACCTTATTGACTGACCACGATCGTGGTCCTCAAACTACGATCGCAGTAACTGAGGCCATGTCCGCTTTAGGTCTTTAGTTACCCTTTTATGCTTCCTTTTGATCATTTTTAGATCCAACCCACATATTTCTATCTCATCAACTATGTGCCTGCAAAATATGGATATTAGTGTATTCAATCATAATTATGTCTCATTTATTTATTCAAAACATGGCAATGTGCATGAATGTTGAGTGCAAATAAGTGGTAAAATCACCACTCATCATACCACATCACATAATTTCTCACTGTTCCATCGTATTATATTTTGGGATTGATTATACAATATCTTGGTATTTCTTTGGTAATGGCCTGGTTTATGTCCTTTGGTTTAGTAAAGTTGGATGGTTGCTATGGTTAGACGATTAAACTCGGTTGGGTTATTCATGATCATGATCCTATCCCAGAGTTTTCACATGAGTTATTATGCTATCTGGTTATATGCTCAGAATTCAGCCCATCAAGGGGTGAATAAGGTGGTTGGGTTGGGTAGATGGTGGTGGTCCCCAGTCCTGGTTGGACTTTGGAGGTCTATTATGACTATGCCCTAGTTTAGGTTGCATCAAGGAAGAATCTCTTAATTCTGATGGTGTATTAAAGATTAGTGGTGAAGTTTGTGTACTAAGGGTTAGTGGATAGGTTACTTATTTCAGAGGAAGTTCATTGTTCTATATTTTCCATTTACTCAGGGACAACGAAGATATAATATGACCTAAAACAACATTATTAGTGGGTTGGTATGAAAGAGGATATTGTGGAGTTCATGGCTAAATGCCTAAATTTCTACAGGTGAAATATGAGCATCAGTGATCGGGTGTTATGATGTAGATGATACCCACTCTCAAGTATAAGTGGGATCGGGTGTTATGATGTAGATGATACCCACTCTCAAGTATAAGTGGGAGTAGATCCCCATGGGTTTCATAGTTGGCGTACCTTGTACCTTTGGGATGTCTGACTCTCTGTGGGTGATTATGGATAGGTTAACCGAATCCGCATATTTTTTATTTGTGATAGCAAATTATAATGTAGAGAAGTTTGCCAAAATATACATTAGGGAGATTGTTCCATTACATGGTGTCTTGGTATCTATTATTTCTGATAGAGGTACTTAGTTTACCTCTAGGTATTGGAGTACCACGCAGTGTGAGTTATGTACTCAACTTGATTTGTGCACAACTTTTTATCCTCAGATGGATGGCTATTTTGTGAGGACTATTCAGGTATTAGAGGACATGCTTCAAGCATGTGTGATGGATTTTGGTGGTCGTTGGGATCAATTCTTACCCTTAGTGGAGTTTGCCTACAACAATAATCACCATTCCAACAATCAGATAGCATTTTTTGATACTCTATATGAGCGGAGGTGTATAACCCCGATTGGATAGTTTGACTCTTTTGATGTGAGACTTGAGCCATAGATTTATTGAGGGATTTTATGGATTATATGATACTAATTCAGTAGAGGCTAGTGGGTTTCACAGTAGGCAAAAGAGTTATGCCGACCGTCGAGCTCATGATGTTTCTTCCATGGTTAAAAATTGGGTTATATTGAATGCTTTACCCATGAAAGGTGTGATGACATTTTGAAATAAGGGGAATCTTAGTCCTAGGTTCATTGGCCCTGTTTGATCCTTAAAAAGTATGGTGATGTGGTGTATAGGATAGCTTTACATCCAAATCTGTGACCCGTACACCCTATATTCCATATTTCCAGATTGAAGGCATACAATCTAAATGATACACATGTGATTTGGTGGGATTTTACAGTATTAGACCATGATTTATCCTTCGACAAAGAGCCTATTGCTATCCTAGACATACAGACTATGAAGTTGAGATGTAAGCATATTGATCTTGTGACGGTCTAGTGGATATAGTAACCAATTGAGGAGGCTACTTGAGAGGTTCATACTGATGTAAGGGATAGATACCCTCATTATTTTTACCACTTTAAGTACTTAATTTATTTTTTTAGTTCGAGGACGAACTAGTATTTTAGTGGTGGATAATGTAATAACTATAGTTGTGATTTTTCCCTTTTTATGTGTTTTCACCATTTTACTCTTCACCCTATTTGCTTCATACTATTTATGAGTTATGGGGATGATTAGCATGATCCCCGATGCATTCAGGAATAATTTGAGAGAGTTTGAGCCTATTAAAGGCTTTATATGTCATGAGTTTGAGTTGGGTCAACATTTTGAGTTTTGGACGTCGGCTAGCAAATTGAATAGATTCATTAGATCCAGAATTTTGATTTTGGATTATAAGCATAGCTAGTTAGTTTGGGTTTTGAGTCTTTACTTTTACATTTCAACCCTTCTTTTAGAAACTGATTAAAATAAGTTTTTATGGGTACCAGGGATTAATTTGTATTAAATGGCCTCTTTTTAAAAATTTGATGGTGTTATTGAGTACAGAACATCCAAAATATCCTAATAGAATATATGGTTGAAGTTTTTGGGGGTCTTAAAGGTCCATTTGGAGAATTTGAAATCATGCAAATGCAATTAGTGCACAACTAATGTCTGGTGCATGAAACCTTCATCACGAAGGCGAGCCATGGACTGTAAATGTTGAGAAGTAAAATCTGCTTTTGTCTCAATTATGATGTGGTGGTTGTGATCGCAAAGAGTTATTGGGATCGGGCTGGGGTTTCTTCTTTATTACAAATGCAACTAATTTAGGATCATCAGCCTCTGAGAATGTGAAGGGGTGATTGCGAATGTGCAATCCAACTTAATAACTTGGTCGTTGTGATCCTCGCAAATGCAAAAGGTTGGCTGCTTTCTTGAGGCACTATTGACATAACAATATAATTACTCTGTTTTGCTATATTCACCATTTTTGGACTTGGAAATATTGGGAAAGGGTGATTTCTTGGTTTTTCATCACTCGCGCTTGGGTAAGCTCTAAACTCTTATTTTCATTGATTCCCATTGATTGTATGTTACAAAACACCTTTTCATCTTATTTTCAAACTAGAATTTGGAGATTTTTTATGAAACTCTTAAAATTGTTTTTCATCAATTTGAACGTCGATTTAAACTTATTTTTGTGTGGGTTTTCGAATGTAGACTTATATGTATATGGAGAACATGTTTCTAAAATAAAATTCTAATTTTTCCCTTTTATTTTCAAAAAAAAAAAAAATTGAACCAATTTTGGATTCGATTCAAATATAGCTAATATGGGCATTATTTGCTTCCTTTTGATGTATACATTATGTTTTAGATAGATTTGGCTAGTTCCAAAATCGTTCATGAAGAAAAGGCTCCATACTGAAGGTCTTTGGCATTTTGAGGTAGGTTATGGCTTAACATTCTTCAGACTATGTTGAGTAGTTCACTTTCATGTAAATCATGCTATGGGTTGGGGAGTTAGATAGAGAAATTGTATTTAAAGGTTATTAGTATTATTGTGCTACCGTGTGGGGGCTAATATCTGCATTGTTGTTGACTTGAGAGATTATATTTGATGTGATGTCAATATAGGGGCTTTATTTGTCATTTATAGGCCTTATATGTACATTAATTACCATTACTATTGTTATGTTGCATGTACAAGGGCTTATATATATATATATATATATATATATATATATATATATATATATATATATATATATATATATATTATAGACATTTTTAAACTTTATTGATGTGTCACATGACTATTTATTTAGTGGTGCCGAGGAAATCTTATGTCATGAATTATTGATATGTTGAGATGATTTTGAGCTCATCATACCTTTATTGAATTGATTATCATCATCATACTGCTTGTTTGTGAGCATTACATTATATTAAATTGATTATTATCTTCATATTTCTTGATTGTCAGCATTGCATACTCACTCCATACATATATCTTCGTGAGATTCTGGAACCACTAAGAAACACTAATTTTTGAAAGAAAATGAGACAATTTATCAAACCCTTGGTCATGAATCCTACACATCAAGGTGAATTGAGATATGAGGAAGTATATGGGTCATGAGCTCCCCATGGATCCTGTCTTGAAGCGTTGAGGATCGAAAGGTGTATATGAAAAGCCATGTGATGGATTACAGTCATTATCATTGCATTACATTACATTGTTTTCTTTTTCCTTAAGTGTTGTTGTTGTGTAGGTAGTTTTTGTTAGAGTTTATGACCTAAATTCTGTTGATCCAGCCTTGAAAAGTTTGCGGTGCAACCCATATTTGTGATTTTTTATGGGTCTGTGATGGTAGCTTAGGAATCAGGCCTGTATATTTTTAGGCCTAGGATTTATTTATACGCACGTATTATATAAGTGCAATTTAGTGGGTTGTTTTCGGCGGTTTTTAAAATATACGTCATTAAAACTGTCATCTCCTCCTTGTTCTCCTCTCTATATAGTGAAATTCCTCCTCCTCTGCCCATGTTTTTCCCATCAATGGTTTCCACATAAAAATCTGTGTGTTCTTGTTGTTTTCTTTTGTTTGTGGTTTGCTTATTCTGTCTAATTATAACAGTTTCCTCAGCTATGTTCTATATGTAGTTTCCATTATTGTCTTTATATCATAGAATTATTAGTAGAGACGGTATGAGCTACCATTTGGGAACTTTTTTATCTGCAGGTGATGTGCTCATAGTATCTTTTACTTGTATTAGTTTCTACTTTGCTCATTTGGCCAATGATACCTATTGAGTACAAGCAAACCATACTTGTTTCTATTGTGCCCTTTCGGTGAAGATTCCAGTACAAGTGTGAGCCACGTAGATAATTCTGTAGTGATAACTGATGTCTCAAGTATCACGTGAGCTTCCCATTCGGAGCCTTGTTCTAGTCTCCATCTATCTTTTATGTCCTTACTTATATTCGGAGACGGTGATGTATTTTTAGATTTCAAGTTGTTTTAGATGCTCTTTGTACTTATGATACCAAGTTTTGGGATTTGGTTGTATTTTTATTCGCACTTTGGATTTTAATTACTATGGATTGACTTTTTTCTATATGTATCATATCATTTTCTTTTATCTTTCCATGTATTTCTTATATGTTGTGGTTTTTTGGCATACCTACCAAGGCGGGTTGGGATAGGTGCCATCATGACCTAAAATTTTGTGTTGTGACTGAGATACTTGACCAAGAGTGTATTTTAAAGGGCAGAGGCAGGTTTTGTGTTCCTAATGTTGATATTTGACAAGGTTAATCGTGAAAGAGGCTCATAATTTATGATACAATATTCATCCGAAAGTAGTCGAGATGTATTAAGACTTGAAGCAACATTATTGATGGTGTAGGATGAAGAGGGACATCGTAGGGTTTATATCTAAGTATTTAAATTGTTAGAATATGAAGTATAGGCACTGGAGACAGAAAAGTATAACTCAGGGAATACCTGTACCTAAATGAATAGACTTCATTATTGGGTTTTCCATAGACCTTGGGAAGTTAGATTTTATTTGAGTGATTGTGGATAGGTTGACCAAATTATTGTATTATATACTGATCAAGACTAACTAAAATACTTAGAGGTTGGCTAAGATCAACATTCAAGATATTGTTCGATTAGAGGGTGTGTCTATTTCAATCATTTCAGATCGAGACACCCAATTTACATCACATTTCTAGAGTTCTATGTAGCGAGAATGCATCACTCAATTAGAGATGAGTATAATATAACAATCATAGTTGTGATTTTTCTCTTTATATGTATTTTGACCATTTTTCCTTTCTCTTAGTTGTTACATGCTATTTGTGAGTTATGAGGATGGTTGGCACAATCCTTAGTGCATTCTAGTGTGATTTGGAGGAGTTTGAGACTCTTAGAGGCTTTAAAAGTCATGAATTTGACTTTGATCAATATTTTATGTTTCAAGTGTTGGATAGCAATTTTGGTAGTTCCATTAATTTGAAATGTCTATTTTGGGTTAGGAGCATAGCTAGTTCAGGCCTCGGGCTTTTATTTTGCATTTTGACTCTTCTTTTGGAAACTAGTTAAAATAAGCTTTTAAGAGTCTCGGGAGCTAATTTATCCTAAATAACTTCTTTTAGAAAATCTGACGAAGCCATTGGGTCCGAAAGTAAAAAATCTAGTAGCATATTTAGTTTATTTTTTATGGGGTCCCAATTGAATCCCGGGGGTCCATTCAAAACTTTAAAGTTGTGGAATTTAGCTGATACAATAGCGGATATCTGTTGCACAATTTCTACTTCATGAACATGGACCCTTGGTCACGAATGTGGAGAAGGAAAAAGTCCTTCATTGAGATCGCGAGGTGGTGGCTGCAACTATGAATGGTAATCGAGATCGGGCTGGGAGTTGCCTCTTCGCAAACGTGACCAAACCATCGTGAATGTGAGTGGTCCGGGTCGTCATCCTTTGGAAACACGAGGGTATGACCATAAATACAAGACCATTTAATTGTCCTGGTCATTGTTAACCCTCACAAACGCAAAGGGTTAATCACATCTGTAAGGTATACTATTCACAAAATAGTATAAATACTCTATTTTTTAATTTTTTACCATTTTTGGACAAGGGGAGCTTTGGGAAAGGAAAATTTCTAAGGTTTTCTTCATCAGTCGTGCTCAAGTAAGCTCTAAATTCTTATTTTCATTAATTTCCACTAACTATATCTTCAAAAAATATCTTTAAATCTTGTTTTCAAACTAGAATATGAAGATTTCTCTGGTAAATTCTTGAAATGATTTTTCTGTGATTTCTACTCACTTTCACATGGATTTTCAGTTGTACACTCTTATGAATATGAAAAATATATTTCTAACATAAAATTTTGATTTTACCCTTTTTATTTTCAAACTCATATTTTGAACTAATTTTGAACCCGATTTAAATACAATTGATAGGGATATCATTAGCTTCCTTTTGATACATCAATTATGTTTTTGATAGATTTAGTTTGTTTCGAGCTCGTTAGTAAAGGAATGACTCCACATTGAAGGTCTAGGCTTAGATTTTTAGCTCTTCGGATTAGGTTATGGTTTAAGTTTTTTCAAACTGAGTTGGGTAGATAACCATTCATGTAAAGCATGCTATGAATTTGTAAATTAATTGTGGGAGTTATATTTTTGAAAATATTTTTAGTATCGTGTTCCTAGTGGGGACTTATTTGTACATTGTTGTTAACTTGAGAGGATATATTTTTTGTAATGCCTAAGTAGAGGCATTATATGATATTCTAGGCCTTGCTTGTGCATTGAATTACCTTATTTATTATTGTGTCGATCGAATGGGGGCTTGACTTGTTGATAATAGGATTTACTTGAGCATTAATTATTATATACATGAGTAGGGGTTTAAAATGATATTATTGAAGTCTCATGACTATTTATACCAGTGGTTCCATGTGATGTATTTTATGCTGAGATATTGTCATTTGAGTTGATTCTGAGCTCATTAACACTTGTATTGAATTGATCATTATCTTCATACTGGTTGATTAAGCATTACATCCTCATTTCACCTATACATACTCAGGATATTAGTACCAGTGAGAAATATTTATTTGTATTAGAAAATGAGACATTTTATGAAACACTTATACCAAGGGATATACCGATAAGGTTGATTGAGAAACACTGATTTTCACAGAAAATGTGACACTTTTTAAAATTCCTATACTAAGGAATGTACCAATAAGGTTGATTAAGATATGACATTGATATTATAAAGGTATATGGGTTACGAACACCCCCTCATCCAAGGTCTTGTTCTAAGTGCTGAGACTTGAAAGTTGTGTAGTTTTTCTTTTTGCCTTAATATATTTTAGAATTGTTAGTGAAGACGGTGTGAGCTACTATTTGAAAACTTTTCATTATGCAGATGATGTGCTTATAGTATCTTTACTTGTTTAAATTTCTACTTTGCTCAGTCGATCAATGATAACTAAGTATAAGTGGATCGTACTCACTCTTACTTATGTACCCTTTCGGTGTAGATTTCAGTTCAAGTGTGACCCGAAATGGTTGAGTTTATGCCGTAGTAGCTGAATTTTTAAGGTATGAATGAACTCTATAGTTCGGGGCTAATTCTGTACCTCCTCTAATTTATCTTATGTTTATATTATTAGGAGATAGACTCTTGTATTTTTAGTTTTCAGACTACGTATTTAGATGCTCTTTTTACTTATGACACCATTTTTGAAAATTTATATATTTTGTTTAGCTTTTTTCTATTGTATACATTATAGCTTGACTTCATTCTAGAAGCATTGCATTTATTGGTTTTCTTTCATATTTTGATTAGCCTTTCTTGTGGAAAATTTGGCTTACCGACGAAATCTAGGTTCGAGGTAAGTGCCATCATAACCTCAACTTTTGGGTTATGACATATAATTTTTCATCTTCAAACAAATGGACATTAGAGCAGAATATTCAGGTGTTGAAAGACATGTGTGAATGACTTTGGTGGTCATTGGAATCCGTTCTTATTTTTGGCAAAGTTTGCATATACTAGCAGTTTTCATTCCAACATCCAGATAGTACCATTTGAGGCTTTATATAAGATGAAATATAGATCTCTAGTTGGTTGGTTTGATTCTTTTAAATTTATGTTGTGGGGGTACAGGCGTATTGAGAGATTCCATAAATAGGATGAGGGTTAATTCAGAATTGACTTTTGATAGTCCATAGTAGACAAAAAAGTTATATGAATAGAGAAATTAGTGATTTGGAGTTCATAATAGGTGATCGAGCTTTATTAAAATTTTCATAATAGGTGATTGAGTTTTATTAGAATTTTCACTCATGGAGAATGTGATGAGGTTTAGGAAGAAGGGCAAAGTTAGCCCGAGGTTTATTCATCCATTTGAGATTCTTCGTTGCATTAGGGAGGTGGTCTATGAATTAGCCTTACATTCGGGTCTTTCAATAGTGCATTCAGTTGTCTATGTCTAAATATTGAAAAAGTATCATTCTAATGGTTCTCATGTGATTTAGTGATTCGATGGATTTGGATTAGAATATGATATTGAAAAAGGAGTTCATTGTCATTTTGGATAGATAAATATATAGAAGTTGAGGTCTAAGGAATCAAGGAAATAGTTTCAGTAAAGGTTAGCTGGAAGCATCGCCTAGTTGAGAAACCTCTTGAAAGACAATGTTAGACAAGGAGAGCATATATCCAAAACTTTTCGATAGTTCAGGTACTTTTCTTGTCCTTACATTGGTGGATGAAAATGTATTTTAATGGCGGATAACGTAACAACCCTAATAGTTGATTTTCACTTTTTATGTCTTTTTACTATTTACCCTTCTCGTATTTAATTTATGATATTTGTGATATATGAATGTGGTTGACATGGTTTCTAAGGACGTAGTTGGAGGAAGGGTATACAAGTTTTTGCTTTAGAAGGTTTGAAATTTGGCATGATTGACCAAAGCCAACATCTGATGATATCAAGGTTGAAATGAAATTATGACAGTTTCGTTAAGGTCTAACCTACATTACATTATAGGTTTAACGAAACTGCGGGTATGATTTTTAACCTACATTAACATATTTTTCAATGATTTACTTGTGATTTCATTCTCAAATCTTAAATTTTATTTAGGAACATTAGGGATTTTGGAGCTAAAACTTATAAATAAATTTTAATAATTTAAAGGTCTATGTTATCTCCATTTTTTATGAAATTTTATATTTGAGTTTCTTAAGTTATGAGTAACATGATTTTTAAATAAAATTTTAGTTTTTATCTTATGAGAGGCTCGAGATTGGCTTTTAGGTTGACCTTTTAGATCTGCAATTAAAGTATTGCAATATGGGTGTCAATGGCTTCATTTCTTATTAGAATACACATTTGATCAGATTGAGCTCATTCAGTAATTTTACAAAAAGGAAAGACTTCAATTTGAATTTGTGAAGTTCATTTAAGGAAAGTTGTGGTTAATTTTACTCTTTTCAAAGTGTATGTGTTTGGTTTTTTTATAAGAGCGTAATGAAAAATGAGAGTCACGTATAGGCTCCATGATGAGAATATAGGCAGGTATCAGTGTCATGGGAAGGGCTAAAATAATTGATTAACTTGTTTGAGCTATCTTCTTTGATTTGCTAGCATCATTAGTGTAAAATTTATTTGAAAGTGAATTTTGAGCATGCAAGTTAATGATTTTACTACTATTTGAGAACTTAAGCTAGATTATGATGACATTTAATTTTAAAAACTAAGATTTTAGTTATTTGATGATTGAAAATAGAGTATGCGAGGTTTTGAACTCCAAAAGAGATAAGACTTAAATTGACAATTGAAATAAGTCATGATATGAAATGCATTACTTGGGAGTATACTTGTTGTTTATATGGGACAGAGTTGCATTCCTGCAAATCATGAATTGCATTTCATAGGGATCAAAGTGGCATGTATGTCCAGTGTGTAATGAATCAAAGTGGCACGTCTGTCCAATATTATTATTCATTTTGTGGGAACAAAAGACATACTTTTACTATATATGAATTTTGCAAGTCTCTAACGAATCCTAGCTAGCTTGAAGGGTTGGGTTGATTTCCTCAGGGAACTGTTCCCAGATGCACTTACTCAACAAGAATTAGGAGATAAGTAAAATAATAAGTATAGGAGTACAGTAAAGTAAAGGACACAAGATTTTTACTCCTTGCTCAAGGGAGAAAAAACTACGACCTGCCTCCAGGATTTTAAGCTCCACTATATTCAAGCAACTTCTTGAATACAAACTCCAAGGATTAATCTTTTAATCCTTTGTTTCCTAGTAATAACTCTATTACAAGGAAACCTAGGCAGTAACTCTACAGTTCTTCACCTGTAGCTAACTCCAATTGGAGTCCACAAGCTAACTCTAGCTTGACACAATCACCTAACTCTAGATGATTTACAAAGAGAGTATTACACCACAATACCTACACAATCATCAGCTAAAGTAGGCAAACATTTAAGTACGAGTTAGAAAGACTCAACTATAACAAGGAAATAAAGATACAACTCGATGAACAATAGGTTCCCTATTACATTTTCAGCCTTTGATTCAGTGTTGTAGTACTTCAAAAATATATTTAATTGTAAGTATACGGAAGTGTTCATTTTCTTGTTGAGGAAGATGATCATTATATGTTGTGACACAAGAAAACCTAGGAGCGATCTCATTGGTTGAGGAAAAAAGGTGGCAACAACTTTTCACTAGCCTTTATACTATGTGTCAGCTGGACTATTGACTATGACAGTGGCAAGTGAGCCTAACTTGTTCCTTAATGTGTAGAAGACTTTGTCATCACAACAAAAACTTCAGGGAACAGGTCCTAAACTATGAATTTATCAATCATCAAAACTAAGGACTTAACAATTTCCCCTTTTTGATGATGACAAACCCATACAATCAGATCAGTATACTCAACATCTTCAATCAACTTCTACTCAACACAACCTATACCTCAACAATACAACATAAACCACAATACTACATGCCAGAATAGTTTGCCTAACCAATTCCCCCTATCACTGATGCCTATAATAATATAAGCATCCTTCACCTTGTTCCCTCTATCAATGAAAATCAAGTTCCCCCTGAATAAGAGAACTTCTATCATAATCAGTACAACCAGACAACACAACAACACCTTAATCCATACGTGTCAGAACTACATATTTACACATATCTTACTATTCATACATATCTACATAACCATTTTCCCCTTTTGGCATCATCAAAGAGGTAAGGTAGTAAACTAGGCATAGATAAGTCATTTATGTTAATTTATGGACATTAAGGCAACACTTACATGAGTAAGAGAAGATTTGATATAAAAGAGAGAGGTGATAGCATAAGTAAAGCTTCATTAAGAAATTAACAGGTCAAGCACCAAACAGACATTACCAATAGTTATTCAAAAACAAGAACCAAACAAAATAAAAACAACTGTGTATGTTACTCATCAGATACCAAAAACAAGAGCAAGAGAGAGCAAAGTGTCACAGGGGTTATGAGGGGATGGGAGGGAAAGGGGTTATGAATAAGTCCCAGATGCTCGATCCAGCTGCCTGAGGAGTATGTTTGTTATTTTAATTTCTGCAACATAAGCTTTAAGAATTTATTGTGTTAAATCTGCATTTTTCTCAATCAAGGCTTCAACTTGAGCTTCCAAATTCTTTACCTTCTCATGAAAGACTGCATTTTTAGTTTTCAACTCTCCACTACAATTGGCTTCCTTATCTGTTTATGTACCCGATCATGTCCTCAAAACAATAATCTCAGCAGCCTTCTGAGCTACTGTGGCTGTTAGGATGGCTACCTCTTCTTTCAGCCTCTATTCCACCTTAATCAACTCAGACATAAAGGACTTAGGTTTCCTACTCCCTTTCTTAGAAATACAATCATTTTCTTGTAGAGTGGTGAATTTGAATATCTACTTCACTGACCCTACTTTTTCCTTCGCACACTTAACATAAAAGTAGGCAAACACTCTATTTAGCCAAAAACCATAAGTTAAAGTATGATTTCCATCATTTGCAAACATGACTGCATTAAAATACTCAATAAAAATTGTAGGGAGGTTTAACTTCTAATATATATGGACAATATTTCCATGAGACAAAGATTAGGGCCAGTCACAATACCCCTTCTTTCAGATCTGAGGAGAAGGGCCTTATGTAATAATTCAAACAACAACTCATATCTCCCCTTTAAAACCTTTTTATTGATAGACTTATTATTCAAATCTTCAAGATCACTATACACTCCTAAGAACCGTGTAGACCTTTCTCCTAATCTAATGGTTTTAATTACTATTGTAGGAACCCAAAGGATTTCAGAGAAGGTATCTTCATCCAATCCCATATCTACCCCATTAACTTGTGACATTACGTACAGACCATTATCAGAAATTTCCAAGTTATTATAGTATATTCTTACCTCTTTCTTATGCAGCTAGGGCACAGGTGACTCAAGGAGGTACTCTCGATGCTAAAACTTTATCTAGTCAAGCATTTCCCCCATACTAGGCATGTTAGTAACTGTTAGATCAAACACTCTTTATCTTAATACTTCTTGAGTCTTAAAGGTCTTTCATCTATCTTCTCAAGACAATCCCTTCTCTAAGGATGGCGTAGCCTTCTTCGGTGAACCTGTTTCCTTCATGTAGACTCAGAAATACTTGAGGTTCTCATAGACTTGACATTAGGACCTGATCCCTTATCCTCAATATTGATAGACATTTTTTTTACTAGAGACATATGGCACCAGCCTTTGTACTATCAAACCTTTTCCTTTTCTCTAAGAGGAAATTATTACTTCCTTCACATTTGTCTAAATAGGAGTAGTATGTTTTTTAAAATTAGAATCATGGGACTTGTTCTCATAGTCGATCAAACTTTCAAACATTCTCTTAATCTCACTATCAGGATGTGGTTTAACTATATCAATTCCATATTTCTTGGGCATTCATATTCCTTTAGCACTCTCCTTGCTTCTCTCCAGTACCTCTTTTATTATATTTGTGGTACTTGACCTTGTCCTAGGAGTTGAGGAAACAGATCTTTTCTTTGAAGT
This sequence comes from Capsicum annuum, assembly GCF_002878395.1. Taxonomy (NCBI): domain Eukaryota; kingdom Viridiplantae; phylum Streptophyta; class Magnoliopsida; order Solanales; family Solanaceae; genus Capsicum; species Capsicum annuum. The sequence continues at coordinate 240,299,869 of NC_061111.1, read as the reverse complement.
TCTCCAAGATAAGGGTTTAATATCCTTAACACCAGTACCACCTAGGTTACTCTCATAGTCACTAGATGGATTAAGCACAGATGAAAGCACTGTATTTTTATCATTAGAATCCTCCGGGGATCATTTTATCATCTAGTAAGCAAGACTAGTGAAACAGTAAGGTTCACAAACTTTATTCTCGGAGGGATTGGTACTAGTATTACCTTTTAAGGAGGAGTCATAGTGTCGGCTCATCATTTTTTGAGAATAGTAAGTTTTGGTAGTTTGTTGTAGGAAAAGGAAAGTGTATTTAGTAATGGAAAAATATTTTTCTAAATCTGAAGGTACTGCTGGAGTGTCCATTACTTGTAATAAGAGAGGCTTGTCTTTCTGGTAAAAAATGAGTAGGACATTTTTGCAGAGGTTGGAGGGACTTGAGTACAAAAGAGATTCAAGCTTTTAATTTCCTTGATAGTAGTTTGGGGAATGATAAGATTGAATGAGGAAGGATTTTGAATAAGAGAGAGAATCTAATTGGATTTTGAGCTATATATAGGCTATAAAATTACGGTTGAGATTAAAGGAACTGATATATTTGAGAAGACATGCCCGATCAGATATATGTGTTTGTTGAGTTTGGAGTACAAGTGATCACTTTTAGAAGAAGCAGGGGAGTGACATGACACAGTTCTTAAATATTTAGAATGGTCATTCTTTATGAATAGCAAGTGGTACTGACCTGATTAGGAACCAGGTCCCTAATTGATGATTGAATTTATTGATTTTGTGTTGTCTTACCACCACTTTCATATCTTTTCTTCCTTTTCGTGGGCGTATATCTACAAAGATATAGGACTGAACTAGACACATAAGGCACTATTCAACTCAGATACCTACTCACCATTTTATATCCATAGGAGAAGAATCATGAGAGTCTCCTATATTCACACAACTTCACCAGCTCTACAGTTTCTTAATTCATTAGAATAGTTCCCTATTTTCTTTACCAGTGATGTACCATGGATAAATCCCTCAGCTTTTTAAACAACCTCCTTTTTATTGAGTGTCAGAGCCATCATGTACTTGTCTTGATTCCACTGATATGGAGATATGTCTCCATTGAGAGTAAGCAGTAAACTTTAAATCTTTATATATGATCTCTGAGCAAAAATTATCATCAATATATTTTGGTTTCTCCCTCTTTCCCTTCCCTGCATCATTAATCACTTGTTAGATGTAGGAACTCATTTGAGTCTGAGTTCCCAATAAGATGACAAAGGAAAAATTAACTTTTTCTTAGTCCAGTTTGGAAATCTTTGTTTCCTATTTAGAAAGATAGGGGAGCTTCTCCTATCTTTCAAGACTCCAGTCTTAGAAGAATACTCTTTGTTGAGGTGACAATCTTTTCCATATTGAGTACATGCGAGAGTATTCTTTTTCCTTGTAAGTCTGGCTGAGTAGTTTGATCCATTTCCTTGGCTTTCAGTATTTTTCATTACTAATGAAGAGACAGTCCACTTACAAGATTTCTCAAGATCAGTCTTAACCTTTATAAGTTCCTTCTCAAGGATAGAATTTCTGTTCATTAAGGCAGATAGGCCAGCCTTGGCATTTGTCAAATCTTTTTCCAACTGCAATTGAATTATATACTCCCTTCATATTTACACTTGAGATCCCGCATGGAGATATCATCTACTGTCTTATTCAGATCATCATTTTCACATATAAGGGCCTTACAAATTGTTTGTTGCTCTGCTATTCAGTTTCATTGTTTCATCTGTATATTTTGTCACTTCTTCCATCAATCTTCTTCTTTCACTAAGAAGTTCAGCTACTTGAACATCATCTTAATTACCTCTTCCTCACATTTTTCCATGTCTCTTTAGATCTTTTTTATCTTTGGAAGATCATTTAGAGAATCAAATAGTACAGAGGCAAGAGATCTCAGCTTACTCAAGGAGTACTCCTCTAAACTTTCTTTGATGTCAAGGAGTGTAGTAGGTTTATCCTTACTTTCATCTATGTCCTCCATCAAAGCAAGGAATGAATCACGAACTTGAACATCTTATTTTATAACCACAATGGAAGTTCTTTCTTCTTGATCATACTTGTCTAAGTCACTTGATGAATCATCCCAGAAAACAGTAATTACCTGTCTTGCAATCTTGTTAGCTTCAGTTCTCTTGTTTTACTTCATAAGAACCTGACAATTTCTTTTCTTCTTATATATTTGACAGTTTGTGGCATAGTAATCAAATTTGCCACACTTGTAGCAGGTACCACTGCCCATTTCTTCACTGCAATGCTTACTAGATTCACCCTTACCAGAAGCACCCCTCGACATTCTCAAGAATTTGAGCACCCTTTTTGGAATATGAGCTGCTTCGTTTTCTTCAGAGCTGTAAGTATCTTTTGTAACTTTTAATATTGGTTTTGGTAGAACCTCCATTTCTTAGGATCATTCCAAGGTGTTAGCCTTTTTAAGAAAGACCTGTTTTGATACTAAATAAAGGGTTGGGATGGGTTCCTCCTTGACTCAGGGAACTGTTCTAGATGCACTTACTCAGCAAAAATTAGGAGATAAGTAAAACAATAAGTATTGGAGTACAATAAAGTAAAGGACACAAGATTTTTACGTAAAAACTCCTTGCTCAAGAGAGAAAAACCACGACCAGTCTCAAGGATTTTAATCTCCACTATATTCAAGAAACCTCTTGAATACCGACTCAAAGAATTAACCTCATAATCCTTTGTTTCCTAGAAATAACTCGATTATAAGGAAACCTAAGCAGTAACTCTATAGCTTCTCACCTTTAGCTAATTCTAACTGAACTCCACAAGCTAACTTTAGCTTGACACAATCACTTAACTCTAGATTATTTACAAAGAAAGTGTTACACCACAACACCTATTACAATCATAAGCTAATGTAGGCTAGCATTTAAGTATAAATTACAAATGCACAACTATAATAAGGAAATAAAGATACAAATCAATGAACAATAAGTTTCATGTTACAATTCCAGCCTTTGATGCAGCACTGCAGTACTTCGAAATAATATTTAATTGTAAGTATATTAAAGTGTTTTTTTTCTTGTTGAGGATGATGGTCATTATATGTTGTGACACAAGAAAACCTAGGAGCAATGTCATTGGTTGAGGTAAAAAAGTGGCAGCAACTTTTCACTAACTTTTGTACTATGTGCCAGCTGGACTGTTGACTGTGACAGCAATAGGTGAATCCAACCTGCTCCTAATGCATATAAGCCTTTGTCATCACAACATAAACTTCAAGGAATAGGTCTCAAACTATGAATTTGTCAATCTTCAAAACTAAGGACTTAATATAGTTATATGGAGCAACAAGTGTATACACAATATATGCATTACATTCATCTATCCATCCCTGATTTTACTTGGACGATTCATGATCTAAAAGGATAAATGTCCTTAAAAATTGTAAAATGTGGAGGTGGATATATGATATCATATGGAAGTTGATGTTTGTGAATATTTGAACTAATATTAGTAGATCATTGTTAATTTAAGTCTATTTGATTTCATGTATTTGTCTAAGGTTAAATACAGGTTTAGGTAGTATAGGTCAGACCTTTGTTGTCGCTTCAAATTTTGGTTGATCGACAATGTTGCTGAATATATTTGAATTGATACTCACACTTATTTATTTCTTACACCTTGCATGCAGGTATGACATCAGTTGTTTCTGGAATCTGGGTGTTAATCCAGTTCCTGCGTTCAAGGCTTTTAATTTTGGGGCTCGAATTAGTTGTTAGTTGATCCGTAGCTTCATCAAATTTCTCCAATCTTTGTTTTATGTTGTTTATTCTTTGATACAATCCAAATCACCTTCTAATCTTTGGGAAGGATGCTTATGATTCAAGAGGCACTTGACGACCCTTTGGTGCTATCAAAAGGTGTCATTTAGATGATGATGATTGTCGAAGAGGGTCAAGGGACATCAAAAAAGCCAAAGGAAGGGAAAGCGAGGCTAGAAATCCCCCAAAAGATGACATGCAACCCACATGTTTTGGAGGTGAACCCAACCTGCTAGATCTTCTAGAGCAGGTCAAAACAGGCCTATATGTCTTTGAGATGCGCCCAAGACGCTTAAGTGGATACTAAGTGGGCTACTATACTTTGATCTTTCCAAATGAATCACTTTTGGGCGCATAAGATGTAATAATTTAACCTAGACTATAAATAGGATCTATCTTTCATTTAGTAGGTAGTTTTTGATGAATTATGAATGTATACTCTTTTGAGAGTGTGAGGCAAACTTGGATTAGCTTGTGTTGATACCTTGTTTAAAAAGGGTTGCTTGAGAATTCGATTCCCTTGAGGTCTACCTAAGAGTTAGGTTCTTTGAATAATATCGAATAGAGGGTTAGGGATTTAATATACTCTTAGTTTGCTATACATTCATTCATTATGTCTATTTATTACTTGCTTTCTATCTATCCTTGCTTTCTATCTATCCTTTTATCTTTTTGTTTTCATATCGTAATTTAATTTTTCATTTTCATACTTTGTATGTTATCATTCTTATTACTGGATGTTGAGACTCCTTCGGTTGTTTCTTATAGACTTGGACTAATGGCTTCAAGATTTTTGGTAAAATGTTGCATTTTCCACATCTAAGTTGTGAATATGAATAGATGATTAATCTTTCTTTCCCATTTATTATTTCATTTCTTGTGGCTTATTTATCACGAAAGTTTGGGTAGGTGTCATCACGATCTTGAAATTCTCTAATAGGTTGATGCACTTTACATCTTAAGCTCATGTATTAAAAGAAAATCATGAATCAAAATTCATTTATTTATTGAAATAGCTATGAGATTTACCTATGTAGATATCTTGTACTTTTCAACTTTATTTACGTGATTAAGGTTTATAGAGCTTAAGATATTTGCTCCACAATGCAAAAAACTTGTAGTCATCACAATAAAAGATTAATAACCAATTATAAATTGAAAAAGAATGAAAAATCATTTTTCGATTGCATTTTTCTTTTAGAAATGGATTTTAGCGTAAATGGCTTTCTCTTAAGCCTTGTGATATATATGATATACATAGAACTGAACATCTTTGAGCAAGGAATCCCTAGTTGAAATGATTACCGATATCATTACTCAATACTGAAACTTACAAAGTCATCTTTTTGAAGATCGAAGAAATTCTCCGGCTTTGATAAAAAATTTTAATCGACTTTTGTCCTTTTAATTGACAAAGACCCGTTTATGTGTTAAGATCAAATTTGTTAAGATAAAATTAGAGAAACAAGCAGAGAACTGAGTAACAAGCAGAGAACTAAAAATCCTCATGTTAACGAACGGTTCCAATTGGGAAGACCAGAGGACTCTAAATCCTGTAGTAAGAGGAGTAGTTATGAACCCTATAGACCATCCCCATGGGGGTGGTGAAGGGAGAGCCCCAATTGGTAGAAAAAAAACCCACAACCCCTTGGGGTTATCCTGCACTTGGAAGAAGAAGTAGAAAAAGAAATAAATATAGTGATAATTTGATTCTTCGTCGTCGTAGTAAATAGGAGAGAAAATCGAATTTAATTCTTTGTTTTTACAAAAACTTTACAAAAGAAAAAAAATAAATAGGAGTAAGTTTGTGACACGTTCACTGTCCATCCCATCTTTTAGGTTCCATTTGGGCAATATGTATCCTGCAATGAAGCTCAGAATTGGGGTGTAGTCAATACCCCCAAATAAAAGGGGAATTGATCTATGGTCGATTTCGTAACAAATCAAATAAAGAGGAATTTCTATTTGTACCTCGTAAAAAAAGCTTTTTATTTTGTGGAATGAACCATTTCCTTTCTTTTCGTGGAAAGAAATTATGTTCAAGTAAGCAAATATGTCATGGTTCCAGGAGTCTATCTATGGCGTATAGACTTTAAGGGCGTGGTGGCCTAACCATCGAGGTGAAGTCGGGACCTAAAAGATGAAAAATCATTTTTCGATTGCAGGAGAAAAAATAAAAAAGATATATACTACTTTTTTTATAAAAAAAATCACCAACCGATGGATATGAATATATTTGATTTGATTTAATTTAGTAATTTACAAGCTGATTAAATTGGTTTGATGTGGACTTTAATCAAGTTAGGAGAAAGATCTGTTACACTTATCTTTGGCATACTCTATTTTGTGAGATTTTACTAGGTATATTTTTGTAAGAACAACAATAACAATAACAACAACAAGAAGAAAGAAAAAAATTCAAATATGTCATTGAATTATTGAAAATGACTTATTTATGTCATTCGTTTTAATTTTGACTCATCTATGTCAGCGTGTTTAAAAGTTTGGCTCATCTATGTCAGTCGTTACAGAAAAATTCATTTGCGTCATTATTTTACAACAATGATTTTGCAAAAACTATTTTTACCCACATTACCTCTTATTAGAAGTCCACGTCCAAATCTAAATCAATTAATACTACTTAAATTAAACAACAAAATCATGCACATTAAATAACACCCGACACAAGTAATTGATTTGATTTTTATTTTTATTTAGTTCTATTTTTATTTTTAATAAGTTTAATTTTCATTTTAATTGTGTTGATCAAATTTTATTTTAATACAAGAATTTGTGTGTTTACTTGTTGAACTTTATGTTAATGTATTATTCATAAAAATAATAATGATTATGATAGACTAAAATTTAATTTAAATAAAAAATAAAAAATAATAATGATTATGATAGACTAAAATTTAATTTAAATAAAAAATAAAAACATGTGAAGAAACAAGAAACTTGTAGTAATTTAGTTGGCACCGACAGCACTTGAAATGCATGATGGTGGCCCAGGAGACCATAGCATATGCCTTTTTTATATACTGGGTTTAATGGATGATGTATTATACTCCTTTTGAACTGTCGGTGTGAAGTGAAATCTCCCCCTTTTTCATTATAACAGTTCAAAATCAAATCATAATTGGTGATTAAAATTTAAAACATCTTATGTATTATTACTGTCAAATTATTAATTAACATTTTGAAAATGATATAGAGTTTTATCAAGATCAAGTAATTAATTCATAAATTAACTTTCTAACTTTTATATTGGATAATTATAATTTATCAATTATTTTATTGATTCACAACCTCAATCAATAATAGTACTTCACTCTAAACTTTTTTTGCTCCAAAAATGATCTATCTTCATTCGCAACACACTTCAACTATCATCATCAATCATATTTTTCGTTGAAAATGACGATAGCATCCGATAACTTCAGATAGTTGATCAAAAGTCGTTGATGCAACAACAACAATAAATTCAATACATTATCATCAAAAGTCACTGATAGAGTGCAAAAATCGAATCAAACCGCATGACAAACACCCTTATTTTTCATTATTGATTTTTGATTTTCATCTTATAACTTATACTTTTCATCTTTTATTTTCAAATTTCATCTTATATCTTTTAATCCTTCTCTTATTTTTTATTTATTTCAGCCATTTAATAAAATAAAATAAAATAAAATATATAATCATGAGTATAAAAAGATAAAAGAAAGGTCTAAGTTTATCCTTTGAACTTAATTATTTCTACTTATGTCTTTAACTTTGAAAAATAAAATCATTCTTTTCAAATTTCATATTACATTGTCCACATAATTAGACACTTGATGTGATAGGTAATTCAAGATCTAGTCTTTGGAGTGTGTAAGTATCGTCGTTGTCATCGTTGTTGTTGTTATTATTATTATTATTATTATTATTATTATTATTATTATTATTATTTATGAAGCATAAATACATTTTCCATCCGTCAAGAATTATCTTGAAAAAAGTGGATTACTAATCTTACTTTTGTCTCTAACTTGTGAAACAAAAATCATTCTTTTCACATTCATCATCGTCCACATAAGCCACTTGATGTGACATGTAAATTCAAAATTTACTTTTAGGTATTATCGTTGTTGTGATTATTATGATTATCAAAATTATTATTGTTGTTGTTATTATTATCGTCATTATTATTATTATTGTTATTACGGTCATGATCATCGTTGTTGCTATGTTATTATTATTAATAAAAATATTATTATCATCATCTTCAAATGAGTTGTTCCACATTTGTTTGAATAAAAAATAATTGTCTTCTTAGTAAGAAAAACTAGTAATACAACTGAAATAACTAACTTTAGAATCTTCATTGACTAAATAAAAATTTCCCAAAAGTAGACCAAAATCATTCCTACCATTTACCGATCTTAAAAATGTCATTTTCATGTATTTATTTGAATTTAAAAGGACATCATTATTTCTCCAACGTGACAAAAAAACATTTTGAACTCTCTGCCACCCCCACCCACCACAAGTATAAGAAATTGTGATTTTTTTTCCAAGAACGAATATTTATGCACCTTCTAGGAAGAAAAAAAGGTATTCTAATAGTTGAATTTCCTGTTTATGTATTTACTTACGTATTTCTTTGTTTTCTAAATATTTTTTTCACCTTCTAGGAAGAAAAAAAAGGTATTGTAATAGTTGAATTTCCCTGTTAAAGTATTTACTTACGTATTTCTTTGTTTTCTAAATATTTTTTTCCTCTAAAATTACCTGCCTTGATTTATTTATTTATTTAATTTTTTGAATTTTCTTACACGCTCGTTAAAGGAACATTCATAAGGAATTTTTAATTATTTTATCTTTATTTGTTTCTTAAGATGTTATATATGCGCACTAATATTTACATTATTTATGTGTCATCTTTCATAATTTAGGTGTTTGTACTCCCTCTTTTCAAGTTTACTCGTTCATTTTTTATTTAATACACCCTTTAAGAAACAATAAGTTAGATGATAATTGTATTATATCATCCTAGTTATTTTATGTTATTATAACTAATACTTAATAATAAAGATAAAATAAATATAAATGATAAATAATCTATCCATTTTTCAAATTCGATAAATAAAAATAGATATCTATTTTTAATATAGAGGATATAAGTAGTCTTTAAACTAATTACTATATAAAGAATAAAATTAAAAAAACTCATTAATTTTATCTTAGATTACTAAAATAATAAATAATTTAAATTTAAAAAAAAAAAAAAAACTACTTAGACAGAGGGAGTACATTGCCCATACTGTAACAGCTAAATTTGTTGTATCTAAATCCAGTTTTGGCCCCGAATATTTTTGAATTCCAAAACAGTTCAAATTACCAAGCAAAAGAGGACAAGAAAACATTCTGCCACTTTGCTATTATTTTATAAACTTATCCCTAAGTATGGATAACAAATTTTTGACAGTGAAGGAATTTATGTGTCATTTGTGCTCCCAAGAAAGTAAAAACACTAGTAGTATTAACTAAAATATAAAGACTCTAGAAGAGGATGATGTGTATGCATTTATATTTGTAATTTATGAGGTTAGAGAGTATTTTTAATAGATTTTTGATTTAAGTAAAATAAAATAAAATAAGTAGAAAAACAAATATAATAGAGAATATTAATATTAATAACAAATAATACGATAATTAAAATAAATGCAACACAAAACCATTGATAAGAGACATTAGATAATGTGTGACTATCTACTAACACGTACCTTAATTCGCATTTTTTATATCTTTCTATTTAGGGTTATGTCCACTATAAATTGTAGACATATCATTTCCTGTCTAAGCAGCCACAAAATACAAAATAATAAAATTAAGAAAACTGACAAAAGAATTATTCGATGCATTAAAGCTTTCACTATATGGAGTCCACCAACAATTGAGAACTAAAATTAAGAAAACTGACAAAAAAATTTAAAAGCTTAACTAAAATAGCAATAGCATTAACAATAAGAGCAAAAACAATGAATACTGTACTGACAATAATTGAGAAACCACTTAATAAAAGATCTTTTAAGAGAAAAAATAATAATACAACTTACTTTAGTACTCATTCCTTATTCTAAAGTATCTAATTATGAATTTGAACAATCAAGATTAACACTTTATGATGTTAAAAAATAAAAGTTTAACACTTTATACTAAAGCTATAATGGGTGGTTGTAGATCCTTTTCTAACACTGTACTGCAACCTCTCCCCACCCCACAGAAAAATTTTACCTCATCCATTTTAATTTATTATCTGATTTTAACTCTAACATATAATTTAAAAAAATAATGACAATTTTTGAATTTTATAGTGTTAGACTAAGATAAAATGTACGACAATATTTGTTAATTTTATAATCGTGAATAAATTATGTGAATGTTAAAATTAAAAAGTTGCTAAGGCTTGCTAAGGCTAGGGAGAAGAAGGGTCGTGACCTCGACCAGGTGAAATGCATTAAGGGGGAGGATGGTAAAGTATTAGTAGAGGATGGTCACATTAAGAAGAGATGGCAGTCGTACTTCGATAGGTTATTGAATGAAGAAGGGGATAGAGTTATTGTTTTAGGGGAGCTGGAGCACGCAGAGGAGTGTCATGATTTTAGTTATTGTAGACGTTTTAAGGTAGAAAAGGTCAGAGAGGTTATTTGCAGGATGCGTAGGGGTAGGGCGACGGGGCCTGATGAGATCCCTGTGGATTTTTGAAAGTTTTCTGGGGAGGCTGGCTTAAGGTGGTTGACTGAATTATTTAACGGCATTTTCAAGTCGGCGAAAATGCCCGAGGCTTGAAGATGGAGTACTATGATCCCTCTTTATAAGAATAAGGGTGATATTTAGAGTTGCAATAACTATAGAGGTATTAAGTTATTGATCCACACTTTGAAGATTTGGGAGAGAGTGGTCGAGTTGAGGTTGGGGAGGATAGTGGCTATCTCAGAAAATTAGTTTGGATTTATGCCCGGGCGCTCAACGACGGAGGCAATTCACCTGGTGCGGAGACTGGTGGAACAGTATAGGGAAAGGAAAAAAGATATGCACATGGTGTTTATCGACTTGGAGAAGGCGTACGACAAAGTCCCTAGGGAAGTGCTTTGGAGATGCTGGGAGGTGAGTGGGGGTACCGGTGGTGTATATTAGAGCAATCAAGGACATGTATAATGGAGCTAAAACTCAGGTGAGGACGGTGGAAGGAGACTCAGAGCATTTCCCTATCTTGACGGAGTTGCATCAAGGTTCCACTTTTAGCCCGTTTTTGTTTGTTTTGGTGATGGATGTGTTGACACAGCGTATTCAAGGAGAGGTGCCTTGGTGTATGCTTTTTGCAGATGACGTAGTTTTGATTGATGAGACGCAGAGGGTGTGAAGGATAAATTAGAGGTGTGGAGACGGACCCTTGAGTCTAAAGGGTTCAGGTTGAGCAGGAGCAAGATAGAATATTTGGAATGCAAGTTTAATGACGCGAGGCAGGAAGACGAGATGGTAGTAAGGTTGGATTCCAAGACGGTGTGTAAGAGAGATAGTTTCAAGTATCTGGGGTCCATGATTCAGGGGAATGGTGAGATTGATGAGGATGTCTCCCATCGTATTGGAGCAGGATGGATGAAGTGGAAGCTCGCCTCGGGGGTGTTGTGTGATAGGCAGGTGCCGTCCAAGCTTAAAGGCAAATTCTACAAGGTGGCAGTCCGGCCGATCATATTGTATGGAGCGGAATGTTGGCCAGTCAAGAACTCTCACATTCAAAAATTGAAGGTGGCGGAAATGCGGATGTTACGTTGGATGTGTGGGCTTAATAAGGGTGATAGAGTTCGAAATGAGATTATTCAGGAAAAGGTTGGAGTGGCTTCAGTGGAGGATAAGATGCGGAAAGTCCGATTGAGATGGTTCGGGCATTTGATGAGGAGGGACACAGATGCCCCAGTTCGTAGGTGTGAGAAGCTTGGTTTGGATGGTTTCAGGCGGGGTAGGGGTAGGCCGAAGAAATACGAGGTCATCAGGCGGGACATGGAGCAGTTATAGCTTACTGAGGATATGATCCTAGATAGGAAGATCTGGAGGGCGCAGATTAGGATGGAAGACTAGTACCAGTTTGAGTCGTTGGGGTAGGACATTACTTGGTAGATGTATTATTCTTGCTAGGACACTTTGTTGTATGCTTTATTACGAATGTGTTTACTATTCTTTGTTTATTATCCCCTGTGGGAGATATATTTTTGTCTTGACATCTTGTTCCATGCTTTATTAAGTATTTGTCTATTATTCTTTATCTTGAGCCTGGTGTCTATCGGAAACAACCTTTCTACTTTTCTTGAAGTAGTGGTATGGACTGCGTACATCTTACCCCAGACTCCACTATATAGGAATATATTGAGTTTGTTGTTGTTGTTAAAATTAAAGAGTTGTCAGAAAATGAAATAAATATTTTGCATTCAAGGATGTGACTGGTAGTCAATAAAGTAGTTGAGATCCCACGGTCTAATCAGTTCTCTGGTTAAGTCTCCATAGACAAACTGTCCTAGTCTTGATGGATTATGTCACTCGGTATGTGTTGCTAATGAGATATGGTAGGTATTTCGTGAATTTAGTTGAGATGTGTGAAAGTTGATTCAAATATCACGATTATGTATTTATTGAATTTAGTCAAACTATGTGAAAGTTGATTCAAACACCATGATTATAAAAAAAAATTGAAACATTCTTTCTGAATAGAAAAAGTATTTTTCTTAAAACTTTGGAGTAGAAAATTCAGTAGAGCAATTGAACAAAAAGTTTAGTGGATAGGAAGCTTTATCTTATATTAAAGCTGAATTAATTTTCTGTTGAAACTCAATTACACGGTCTTATTCTTTTACCTAATTTTTCTGTATTATTCATCAGTCAACACATGAAAACATTCTTTATATTCACAGTTCTAATGGATGAAGTTGTCAGCTAGTCAATTTTTACTTATTTTAGTACTTAACTTTCACAGTTAAAATCACAAAAGTTGGTAGTAAAAATTTTGAATTAGTAGTGGGGTAAGGTTTCACAGCTGGTAATTTATGGTATATACCTTACTCTATAATGGGTGCTTTGCTTCTTTTTTTTTCTTGCTTGAGTAGCCTCTATGAGTATGCAAAGAATCTTATCATTCTGTTGCATTTTGTGTGTAAAAACGTGTTCTTGAATTCTTATATAGTGAGCTGTGCGTGATTTTCTTTAACATTCTGTTGCATTTAATGTGTAAAAATGAGTTCTTGAATTCTTTGCAATGAGTTCTTGAATTCTTTTTCATGGTGAGCTGTGTGTGAGTTTCTTGATTCTTTACAAGATCTGTTAAATTTCTTGTTCCTAGTGACTCAAAATGGCTCCAAGATTGAATTTTTCTGACTGGTGGGGGAAGGAAACACATAGGGGAACACCAGTAATAGTGAAAATGGAGAACCCCAATTTCTCCATTGTTGAAATTGATGGTCCTGATGCTGCATTTAAGCCAATAGAAAAGAGTAGAGGCAAGAATGCTAAACAAGTGACATGGGTTTTATTGCTTAAGGCTAATCAAGCTGTTGGTTGTGTTGCTTGGCTTGCAACAATTTTATGGACTTTAATTGGTACTATCAAGAATAGATTGATTTTTAGACAAGGGGTTTCTCTTGCAAGTGAAAAACTTGGAAAGAGTAATCTACTTTTCAGAATAATTAAAGGTTGTTTGGGTGTTTCTTTGGTTATGTTGGCTTTTGAAGTGATTGCGTACTTCAAAGGCTGGCATTATTTCCAAAATCCAAATTTGTATATACCACATACCTCTGATGTTTTGGGGTTGTTCCATATAATATATGTTGCTTGGTTGGATTTTCGTGCTGATTATATCGCGCCTTCTGTTCAAAAACTTTCCACATTCTGTACTGTTTTATTCCTTATTCAGTCTTTAGATCGTTTGGTACTTTGTTTGGGTTGTTTTTACATAAAGTGCAAGAAGATTAAGCCAAGGATTGAAGGGGATCCATTTAAATCAGATGATCTCGAGGGATCAGACGACAGTTACCCTATGGTTCTAGTGCAGATTCCTATGTGTAATGAAAGAGAGGTACTGCACCTAATTTTCTTTTGCTTCCTTTTGAATTGTGAATATTTTGTATATTCTCATTTTTGTTACTATAGTTGGGGCTCCTAGGCTTCTATTTAAGTTTTGAATTTCTCTTTAGGAGGAAATATGAATCACTTCCAGACTTTGAACTATTTGAATTTTATTTGATAATATAGGCGTCGTTTATGTGAATTCAGCGAATTTCTCGTCCATCAATTTCTGTTACTATCTAGTGTCTCCTGTACTACGATTATCGCACTTCGATGGTGTAGTTACTGTTCCTTTTCTCAGAGTGTTTGGTCATGCTTTGTATAGTATTTTGACATGATTCCTTTACTTTAGTTATTTATTTTTTGTTCTACTTTGATATGCTTTTCCTTGAGCCAAGGGTCTATCAGAAACAGCCTCTCTACCTCCTAAGGAAGGGGTAAGATCTGCTTACGCTCTACCCTTCCCAGGCTCCTTTTATGGGATTACACTGGGTATGTTGTTGTTGATTTAGGTGAATTCAACTCCTTTTTGGCTGTGTTGCTAAACCATTTATATTTATGGTTTCCTCATTAGCTTCCTGATTATCACTTTATTTATGATTTCTTTCTGCCATTGTTCTTTTCACATAGTAGTGGTCTCTTTCTTACTTTTTTCTGTTTTAGGTAACTGAAGTGCTTCATGGATGTTCTGTAGCAGTTGCTTATATCTGTCACGTACTTTTCTCTTTGCAATAGTATTGCAATTTCTAGTATCTTATTACCAAATAAGGAACTTGAGCATTTCGGGGATCTTTATCTAGATTTGCCATGTAGTACTTAAGGCTTACGTTAGCCGAGTTCTACCTGCAAAAAGGCATGGTTGCCAAAGATTGTTGTGGTTTTCAATGACACTAATATATTTTTCTTCTTACTTTTAACTTCTTTTATCATACTGAGTTAAGTATTCAATCGTTTTTCTCCATTTATGATACTGCACAGGTATATGAGCTGTCTATAACAGCAGTTTGCCAACTTGATTGGCCAAAAGACCGTTTGTTGATTCAAATTCTTGATGACTCCGACAATGAGTGCATCCAAGAGTTAATAAAGTCAGAGGTCGCTAAATGGAACCAAAAGGGTGTCAACATTATTTACAGGCACCGTCTGGTTAGAACTGGTTACAAAGCAGGGAACTTGAAGTCCGCAATGAGTTGTGACTATGTGAAGGACTATGAATTTGTTGCAATCTTTGATGCAGACTTCCAACCAACTGCAGATTTTCTTAAGCAGACAGTTCCACATTTCAAGGTGAAACACGTTTTTCTTTTGTAAGTTCATTGATGTCATTGTTGACAATTAACGTGTATGCTTTGACTTCGCCACAGGATAACCCGGAGATAGGATTAGTTCAAACAAGATGGGCATTTGTTAACAAAGATGAGAACTTGTTGACTCGTCTCCAAAACATTAATCTGTGTTTCCATTTCGAGGTAGAACAGCAGGTGAATGGGGTATTCTTGAACTTCTTCGGTTTCAATGGAACTGCTGGTATTTGGAGAATCAAAGCTTTGGAAGAGTCTGGAGGTTGGCTTGAGAGGACCACTGTGGAGGATATGGATATTGCTGTTCGTGCGCACCTCAATGGCTGGAAGTTCATATATCTTAATGATGTGAGGGTAAGGATTATGCACTTCCACATTTTTGTTAAATGTTGCTAATGGTCTCAAATATTGCTACTTTAACTAGCATTTGTTGCAAGCGGTTTATTATTTTGAGAATTTAGTTGCAAATAGAACTAGTTTGGGATCAAGATATAGTTATTTTTATTGTGTTACACTTGCAAGTAGAAGATGGAGTTTTATTGACTAAAAACTCAGCTTCAAAAGTCATTAACTCTGTTCATTAGTTGCATTCTTTTGTCGAAAGATGAAACCATTCATCCTCTTTCACTCTGTTTCATTCGTCAACTAAAAACATAGGCCTCAGCATCTACATCATCAGATGTCAGATCTTGATATTTAGTTGAAAAACGAAAAAGTGAGTCATTCACTCAAGTTGTTCCCGATTCATGAAATGCTGTTTGATTGGTTCTCCCTTTTGGTCTTTCTGCGTATTTAAATTCAAACTGAAATCCCGTTTGATGAAACTTTTGCCAGATGTTATACCCGTAACTTTTGAATTTTTATTTAAACTTTTCTTTGTATGTAAATCTATTCACTCCGGTCATTGTATCAATATGGAAAAAAATAGGTCTTCTGTGAGGTTCCTGAATCTTTTGAAGCTTATAGGAAGCAACAACATCGGTGGCATTCTGGTCCCATGCAACTTTTCCGAGTTTGTCTTCCTGCTATTGTTACTTCCAAGGTACATTGTGACTCTTCACTTCAGTTTTGCCAAATATTTTTGGATCAAACGCTCTAATGAAGAGCACTTCTTATGACGTTAGAGAACATAGTATAATATTAAATATTGGAATGGAAAGGGTAGTGAAATGAATATCGAGGATTCATATAGCCAATTCCAACTAGCTTGAGATTGTGGAGCAGTTGTTGTTACAAAAATTCTAATGAAACTTTATTTTGAAACTTTTGTGCAGATATCAATATGGAAGAAAGCCAACTTAATACTTCTTTTCTTTTTGTTGAGAAAGCTCATCCTTCCCTTCTATTCATTCACATTGTTTTGCGTAGTTCTTCCTCTAACCATGTTCATCCCAGAAGCCGAGCTCCCTTTCTGGGTTGTTTGCTACATACCTATTCTTATGACACTTCTAAACATTCTTCCAGCACCAAAATCCATTCCTTTCATCGCCCCCTACCTCCTTTTTGAAAACACTATGTCAGTGACAAAGTTCAATGCTATGGTATCTGGACTTTTCCAATTGGGAAGCTCGTACGAGTGGGTTGTTACCAAAAAAGCTGGAAGGTCTTCTGAATCTGACCTACTGGCCGCTGCTGAAAAAGATTTAAAAGCATTTGGGGCACCACAAATTAGCAGAGGGGCTTCGGAAAGTGAACTTTCTGAGCTGAACCGACTGAACAAACAGAAAGATGAAACTTCTACACCTGTCAAGAAGAGCAACAAAATATACAGAAAAGAGTTAGCTCTTGCTTTCTTACTCTTAACGGCGTCAGCGAGAAGCCTTTTATCTGCTCATGGACTCCACTTTTACTTCCTTCTTTTCCAAGGAGTGACATTCCTCCTAGTAGGTCTCGATCTTATTGGCGAGCAAATTAGTTAATGTTGCACAAGACAGGAGAAACAGCCACCTATTTATTGTGTTCAAGAAATGATACACTTCCTCTCATCTGAACTTTGTAACGGCAGAATAACAGAGACAAAGGAATAGCTCGGATGTTTCCACTTATGGACTTCTGCTATATGAGGTGAAGCCAATTAGGATTTTGTACGCAAGACTGTTATGTCATGCCTGTGTGAGTTCCCTAATATCATTATATAGGGTAATTGTTGTCAGTCTTTTACAGAGTCAATTGTTTGTCAATAATACTATAGATAGAAGCAATCTCATTTTTTTACTTCATTTATTTCTGATTTGGGATTTCTCAAAGTCAGTACTTATGTGTTCAAGGCACTTCACATTCATCATATTATGTATATAGGGATCTAAAATGGCTAAATAAGGCTAAGTCAAACTTGCTTTTCAAATTCTTGGAATTATCTGTTGTAATGAATGAGACACCCTACCATCCATGTACATTTGCTTTTGTTGGTTTTGACATTTACATTGATTCAATATCTTTGTTTACCATGCGCTGGTGTAGGTTTCCCTGCTCATGAGACTACACTGGATATGTTGTTGTTTACCATGCTTTAGTGTAAGGTAATTCTTATCTGCACCTTATCGTTAGGTGACTTAGCAAGGGGCTAATCTTGCAAGCCTTTATGATAAATATTCATGGTAGAGCCAAGACGCTATAGTCGTGTCTCTACGTGGTCGAGTTGGTAGCCATGCCCTTCTTTGTTTTATCACCTCAAGCCGGATGTGCTTTGGTGTGAACATCGAGCATGAGTGAGATCTTAATATATGTTTGTGGTAAAACCTTGGAATGGTCCTTGTACAGAGTAAATTGAAGTAAGAGATGGAGGGAGCAGGGCCCACACAAGAAAAGGTGGTGGAACCAAGTGGGGGCTGGACTGACCGGGTATCCACTACCTCTCATCTGCTTAAATATCAGATAATTTTATTTATCAAGGCATATATATATGAGAAGAAACCGTCTTTCGTCTCTATTGAGATTTGTACCCCTAGTCTCCCATAGATTTCATCCACTTCATTGATTGCCACCACATGCTTAGAGTGCCCGCTTTATAACCTTAATAACATTCCTTTTGAATAACAATAGTACGTGGCCAAGCTTATACTCACCTCGATTATTTCTCTGTATTACCTCCCACCAAATAAAACTACTAATCAAGGTTTAGACATATTGAAAAAAATCACCTAGCCTTTTTGTCTCAAACTCTGATCTCCCATAGGTTTCATTCACTTCATTGACCGGTCGGCACAAACTTAGCAGGGGCAGCTCAAGCAAATCCGTGGTCTAAGGCAAAAATTAAATAGAGGCCTTACGTTTTTAAGAAAAAATAATTATTTTTATAAAATCTATTTTTAAAATTATATAATCTTATTTAATATTTTCTTTTTAATTAATAATATAGTCAATGCATTAAAATGTTTTTACTCTATCAAATTCCTAAATTTTTTTATATAAAAAGTTTTTTTTTTTTTTATAAATAGTATTTAATATATTTTTTAAAATTTGTAATTTATTATTACTAAAAAAAGAAAATGAGACCCTCAAATTTTGGGGCCTTAGACGGCCGCCTTTTTTCTGGAAGGGTTGAGCCGCCCCTGAAACTTAGGTGCTATGTTGCTCTGACTTTTCAAAAATGTTGCCGCACTCATGTTGGATCCTCCAAAAATGCACTATTTTTAAAGAATGAGACATACACATGTAGACATTTTTTAAGAGTCCGAACTTCACCTCTATCTTGGGGTGGGGGTTGCGGGGTGCATGAACGAAGCCTATTTTGTTTTTGTAAGGTTCAATATTGAGACAAAAGAGGGTGTCGGCAGTGCAAAAGAGATAGAGCACATGAATCTTGAGTGGAAAATATAGGTCAGCTGAGGACTTAAAAACTTTCATGCATCTCTTCCCATTTTACTTGCTATGGCATTGTTTAAATAAGGGTCCACAAATCTATATGACGGCAATTTTCAGATTTTGTGTTTTTTCTTGGTAAAGACACAAGTGTTAAATTTTATGTCGTGTCTTTGTGGGTGGTGGGGCGGGTGCAGCGATGGAGTCAGAATTCTTAATTAAGAGATTCATAATATAAAAAAGTAAATATATAAAAAAGTTAAAAGGCGTGCAATGTATACTATATATACCATATAAACAGTGTAATTTTCTATTAAATGGAATTCGGGTGAACCCCTCAGTCTAACCTAGCTTCACCCCAGGGTTGGGGGTTGGGGAGGGGTATTTGTTTTCTGTTGGGGCATGTCTCCTTTCATAGACCACCCTCTATGGTCCATGCCATTAAAATTTTGTCTAAGCAACTAGGAAGGATTTTTCTTGATCTGACAAGTTACCAAGTGATGAGTCCCCTGTTGCATGTTACATATTAATGGCTATTAGATATTCTCCAGCTAGACATTGTGTTTATTAATTTCATTTTCACCCTCTGTCCATTCATGTACTTTTTTTTCAGGCTTTAAATTCTTTTTAACCGAAAAAACTGCTATATTTTTTATAGTAAATCTCGATGGATAATGACCCTGTCTCTTTACCCCTTTCACTTAAATATTCGTGTGGACTTGGTTCTATAATAATGATTTGGATCTCCTAAGGGTTAACATTTTTGTTATCCAATTTACCGAGTATATTACATAACTAGGAAAAAGAGTTAAAAGTGCCTTTTTTATTATGCGAAAAGCATCATTGCTCCCTTTGTTATACTCACATAGCCCCCCACGTTACAGAAATGGTGTAAAAATACCCTCCTCTATTAGAGTCCTCCCTCTATGGAAACATCATCTAACATAACTTTATATTTCGTAGAGGTGAATGTGTAGCATGTCATTCCAGCTCTATTTTACCCCCTCCCTACTTTCAACACCACCTCCCTCTTCACCCAACCCAATAACTACATCTCCAGGGTTGCAATTGGAGACAATGGTGGAGCCCGAATTTTCATAAGGAGGGTTTTAAAGTGCACACATGAACTAGCCGAAGGAGATTCAACATCTACTATATATACATAAAAACTAATTTTAACTATATATAAATATGTAATTTTACACCGAAGGGATTCTAATAAACCCCTCATTATATGCTAGCTGTTAAAGCATGAGGAGTTTTGATGATAGACATGTGAATGAAACATGTTGAAGAAGCTGGTCCATTCAAGGTGAAATAGTCTAGCTAGCACAGGAGTTTGGATAATGTGATTCTGCGTTCAAGACAAGCATAGATAACATTGATTACATCAAAAACTGAGTCAGATCAGACAAGCAGTCTTGAAGAAGTTAAGTGGATCAAGGAGTTCAGAGAGAAAAGGATTTGAAGTAAAAGAGTTCTATAAAATCTAGGAGAGGTGAGGCGGCAACAAAAGGGAAAAGAGTTAACTGATAGAGTTCTACTGGAGAAAGAATTGAACATCAAAAAGGACTCTATCACAGGTTGGCTTAAATACAACAAACTTGACTCAAAGTCGACACTCATGCACGCACTGAAAAGTTAATCAACAATCAGCATATCAGTTCACATACTTGAAGAAGAACCTAGTCTCTTACTTAGCAGGTCATAAACTGTGTAGCAGTTAGGTTCTTGTATTGTAATGAGTCATTGATTCTAGTCTCAGTAATCTATAAACTGAGTTAGGAGTTGTTGTCTTCAAGTTTGGGAACTCGAAAATTTGAGAACACTTATCTTGGGAAGATTAGTGTTTTTGTAGTGATAGGAGTTAGAAGTTTTAATTCCTAGGTTATAAGAAGTCTTGTAATTTTGTTGATTGTTGAGGCTCAAGTATTTTAGTGAAGTTGGGTTAAAATACTGTAGAGATACAGGTCGTGTTTTTTTCACCTTTCTTGAGCCGGGTGTTTTCCACGTAAAAACACTGTGTTCAATTTACTTTTGTGAACCACGTTTACTTACTTGTTCCACAGATAGGCAATTACTAGGACGCGTACTCTAACAAGTGGTATCAGAGCGAGGTTGTCTTAAATAAGGCTAGCACCTAAGAAAAGGATCAACATGATGAATTCCGCACCTCCTACTGGTTACAGTAAAGGTCAGTCAACCATTAGACCTCCACTCTTTAATGGTTTTCACTTTATCTGGTGGAAAGCAAGGATGGAGATTTTCATCCAAGGTGAAGACTATGAATTATGGGACAGGATTACTAATGGTCCCACTATTCCAATGAAAACTGTTGACGAAGAACAAGTCAAGAAAGTAAAGAGTGAATTTACTCCTGATGACCTGTTGTCTTTGAAGCAAAGGCCAAAAACATCTTGGTTTGTGGTCTAGGACAGGCTGAGTATAACAGGGTATCCACCTGTACTACTGCTAATCAAATTTGGGATGCACTGGTAAATGCTCATGAAGGTACTTCCCAAGTAAGAAAATTCAGGATTGCTCTCTTGTTTATTGAATATGAGGCATTCAAAATAAAGAAAAATGAAACACTTCATGAGATGATGACAAGGCTTACCACCCTAACAAATGAGTTGACTTCGTTAGGGAAAATCATCTCTGAGAAAGAACAAGTTGAAAAGGACTGAGGGTGTTACCTAAATTAAAATAGAATGTTAAGGTGACTGCAATTAGGGAGGCAAATAAAGAGCTTGAAGGCTTGACCCTGGATGAACTTGTAGGGAACTTAAGGACTTATGAAATGGAAATTGATGGAATCAAAGAACAAGCATCCCCTGAGAAGATCTTAGCTTTAAAAGCTTCTGATAGTGATGATGAATTTGAACTTGATAAGGAACAAGTTGCCTTCATAACCAAAAATTTCAGCAAGTTCTTCAGGAAGAAGAAGGGAACAGGTACCAAGAAACGTTCAAATGATAATTCAAACGGATGCTACAAGTTTGGAAAGATTGATCATCAGATAAGAGAATGTCCTCTTTGGGAAATAGAGTGGAGAAAGGAAAGGGTTGAAAAGGAACAAAAAGAAAGGGCCAAGAGAAAGGAAAAAGAAGAACATGCCATGATAGCTGCATGAAGATCTAACTCTGATGATGATGAAGTTGAAGAGACAACATTTATGACTTTTGGAGATTCAGACATTGAGGAAGAAGATGATGCTTCTAAGGTAAGTTTACTTGAACTTAAAGAAAAACTGCATCTGTTTTCTAAAACTAGACTTATTTCCTTGATGAGTGATTCAATTGACAATCTCCAAGAATTAACTTCTGATAGGGATGAACTGTTCAATAGCCTTGCAAGCCTAAAATTTGATTTCATTGACCTGAAAGTTTGCAAACATTCTGTTGAAAAAGAAAATTGCACTCTCAAGAACCAAGTCACATTGCTTGCGTCTTCAAATAATGATCTCAAGTCTGAAGTTCTTAAATTGATTCTCACTAAAAATGGAAAAAGGGCCACGAGAAAAGAACAAGAAAAGGCCGAACTTAAGTTAACTAAGTACAAACTGGAATGTCATGATTTGATTGAAAAGATAAACAAGCTAAGTAAAAAAGTTGTTAAGTTAAAGATGGATCTGGAAAGAGCTAACAGATGGACAAATTCTTCAAGAATTGTTCATCAGTTGAGTGGAAGAAATCATAATGAAAAAGTAGGTTTAGGTTTTTTTAAAAAGGCTGATAATCTACAAGATCTATGTTATATCTGTGGTAATCTTGGACATCCTACTACTGAATGTCCTGTGGCTGCCAAAAGCAGAGT
Organism: Capsicum annuum; assembly: GCF_002878395.1. Taxonomy (NCBI): domain Eukaryota; kingdom Viridiplantae; phylum Streptophyta; class Magnoliopsida; order Solanales; family Solanaceae; genus Capsicum; species Capsicum annuum. Next base: position 240,277,035 of record NC_061111.1, on the reverse strand, counting down.
TAGAAGTTAGAATCTGGCAATAAACTTTTCTCAAACCAAAAATACAAGCACTAAAATTGGTCAGAGAAACAGGTCCGGTTATGTGTTTCCTACATGTACTAGAAGGAATTTAATTCATCCTTTTACCAACAAAACAGGGCCCAAGCTTTTCTGGGTTCCTAAATCTAACCTTTGATTTCTTTTGCAGGAGATGGTGAAGGGAAACAAAAAGCACTGGTACTTAGATAGTGCATGCTCAAGACATATGAATGGCGACAAGAAAAAGTTCCTTTCACTCTCCTAAATAGATGGACGAGGAGTTTATTTTGGAAATGGAAAAAAGGGAATCATTACTGGAGTTGGGAAAATTGGCACATCTAATTCAAAAGCTGTGGAGGATGTGTATCTTGAGCAAGGTGTTGACACCTATTTTTTTTCCTCCACGACTAATTTAATTCCGAGCTTTTTCGATTTTTAATAAAATTAAAACATTTATTTTATCGAATAAAGAAACATTTCAAAAAGTATTTATCCGGGTAATTTCGTGATTTTAAGTAGCAATTATACATTATCGTATTCAGTTATACGAAATTATATAATTTTGTTGCTTAAATATTTATTTTTATAAAATATTGAATTTTAATCAAGCTTTGTCTTGAAATTATTTTAAATGATTAAAGTCTTGATTTAAATATAATTGTATTCTTAAAATATAATTTATTTGGATAAATATGTGTTTGATTTTATTAAATCAAGAAAGCTCAGAGTTAAATGAGGTATCAATTCGCTTCGAATTTTGATTTAGTTTAGCCAATCTATTAGGTTTGGCCGTAATTGAAATCAAACTGGCCACTATTACGATGCAATTGGCCAATTGAAATCATTTAAATGGAGTTGTCCAAATCCTCAACACCCAATGTTAACCCAATACCGGACCACTCCCTATTTTCCAAATAACAAAACAATTATCAGCCTATTGCTTCCTTCTCAATGTTACCAGCCCAACATACTCCTTGCTCGGCCCAATCATACCAATACCCGGCCCATGACCATTTATTTCCTCTCTTTCACCAAAACAAAAACATCAACTCCCAAATCACAACATCAAACAACATCAGCTCCCAAATCACAACATCAGCAGACGACAACACCTCTCGACCTGAAATAATTCTAAATCGACCCGATTCCCATTTTTATCAACCCGAATTTGTTGACCCGCGACCGACCTGAACTCAACCCGTCAATCACGTGCCCCTACCATGCCAATTCGTGCAATGAAACCCTTGAATCTTCTAGAAAAATCATGAGCTAGCTTCCGCAATGCCCCATTACCACAAATCTCGGGTTGATTTGTACGATTTCGTACATATTTGGTGGATTCCGATTGGCTTTTTGAGGGAATTGGTTTGGCTAAAATTCTATTGATCCACCCGTCTCGATGGTTCTAAAAAATCCAAAATTCTGTAGAGTTTGTTGGGGGAAAATCCTCTTGAACTCAAATTTTGAATCTCCTTCAAAAATCCCCGGTTTACCCCCAATTTGGTCTTCTATATAATGACCCTTGGGGTCATTGTTATAGGGGGGTCGATTTTGGTTCAAATATTTCTAAGAAAATTATTGGTTCGAAACTTTAGGCGTTGGTAATCCTTGAGTTGGAATTTGAGGAAAATTCGGGAGAAACTTTCTGAGAGAAATTCTGATTTGAAAAGCGGAAAAATTCTGGAGGATTTGGAAATTCGGAAGTTGAAAATTAGAGTTGGAAAATTCTGGGGTTGGAAAAATTTCTCTTAGAAGGTAAAACAAAAACTAGAGAAACAGTCTCAGAAGGAGGAAAAAATTCGATAGAAATTTTTGGGGATATTTTTTTAGGCTCGGAGGTTGGGAAATTTGGGGGGTTTTCAGATTCAAAGAGCTGAGGAGACGAGGAAGTCTACGTTTTTCGGTGGTGGTTGATTCCGAAAGTTTGAAGTTCCATTTTGCTGCCTCGAAAGAGGTAAATACATCATCCTTTTAGTTTAGACGTTTTCTTCTTGTCATTAATCTGTTGGTTTTAGTTTCGATGTTCTCTTCTTGTCATTGATTTGTTAGTAGCTCCAGTAGCTATAGAGAATGCTTGGGAATTATCGGCTGTGAGCTGGGAAGGCTTCAGAAATCTTGTAATCTTGACTATTTACTCAAAAAGTTTGTGACGTTATCTTGATTTTGCTTACAAGAGATTTGTTATGCTGATTTTAGTATCATTATTGATTCTTTTGGTTTCAAGATTTTCATATCAACTCATTATACTGCCTTGGGTTTTCTTCTTGGATGCCATCTGCTTTACCCGTGTAGTTGTTGTGAAATTTCTTTTTATGGTCTGTTATGCAGTTTGAACCATGTTTTTATGCTGTTTTCTTTTACCTGTATATGACACTTGCTTGTCTAGTCATCTGTAACTTATGATTTGGGCCTAAAAGCCTTCTATTGCATTTTTTCTGGGGCCGAATCTTGCTAAAACTTGTTGTGTTTGATTTAAAGTACTTTCTCGGTAGCTGTTCCGACTGTTTTATTCTTTTCGAGTGTGTCATTGCTTTTTCTTTCCCATTTGTTAAGTTATAATGATGAAAGGATGTCATATTCGTCTCTGAAATCACTGTAATGCTAGATTTTGTTAATCGCCAACATAACACTTTTATACTCGAATACTGTAGGCTGATTTGCTATCTCTTTGACTGAATATCCATGTTTTAGTCTCAGTATGTCGTCTTAGAGCATGTTTTTGGTTTCGTTTGGATAATTTTGTTTCTAGTTCAATGTTACTGATGGACTAAAATCTGTTGTATTAACTAGATAATGGTCTGCCCTCTAATTCTTTTGACCCATAAAGTCCATGGAATAGTGGGTGAATGTCCATGGTAATATTGGTGATCCTACAAACCTTTAAGGATCTTTTCTTCGATCATCGAAAGTTTATTTCGAGTTTGTCAAAGAGGGAATGATCCTGAGTTTGTAGTATATCCACCTTGAAGATTGCAAAGCGTGTGCGTCTTTGTATGCTAATTGTGAAAAATATGGTCTATCCCTTCATCATAATTAAGATTACTTAGGCATTTTAAATCTGCCGGTTTATATGTTGCCATAGAAAAGGTCCGGTTCTTTCTGTTTTGGATTACTATACACTGCCCCAGTATGCTTACAAACATAACTTCCTTCTCTTTATTTGATTTGCTACTTGTTCCCTTTTCTGGTTTGTTCTGGAGTTGTCAATAATGTCAAATTTTCCTTTCTCTTTTAGATGTCAACTTTGATCTTGCTTATATTTGTCTGTCACTGTTTGTATGTTTCTCTTGATTAGTAATGTTGAACTTATGTTCAAATGTCATTTAAGTTCAACAATAGTCTCTCGTCTTATACATTTGCAAGAAGTAAAGTTTCTAAGTTCATTTTTGTGTCGCTTAGGATGGTCGTTCATCAATATTTCTTTACCTTAGCCTAATTTTGGTTTTAGGTCTAAAAGTCTTACAAGTTTTTTCTTTACTGATATTAAGCCATGTTTTCCACTGATTTCTTTGATAAATGTATTTGAAATATATGTTTTAGTCAGGTGAACTTAAATGATGCCTTCTCGAAAAAAAGAGAGTGAAAAGGAATTAGTAAGCCGATATGATCTCTTTCACGTAAATATTATTTTCATTTTTCATAAAAAGTATTCTTAAGTCATGTCATTGTTCATGCATTAGGTATTAACATTGGCACATATGCTAATTACTTCGTTTTTCTTTTGCATGTGAATACGGCCGAGTCCCACATGAACTCCTTTTCTTATGCATGTCTATTATGGGCCATCGAGGCCCAATAACTCCGAGTCGATTTTGAAAGACTAAGCTCAAAGGAAAATCTAAAACTGTATCACATGTGGATACAAGAAGACAGAAAAAGAAGGGAAATGGGTTAAAGTTCTATTCTTGAAGCGGCGACGAAACCCGAGCCTCATTTCTGTTTACTTATTTGTGGTCGTTTATTTATTGTTGTTGTTTTATTATTGTCTTATTTATTTAGGCCTCGAAGCCAAAGTTGTATTTAATACAGGTGGAGCAAGATTCGAGCCAACGGCTCAAAAATTAGATTAGGACCGGTGAAATGGGTCAAAAGCCCAATTAGACTAGGACAGGTCTCTAGGACAGGTCTCATTGACTTGAGCCCAATGGCCCAAATCCCTTACTTCCTCCCCTTCCCCTTTTTCTTACGCTTGTTTGCCTTATGTGTTTTGTGAACCTAGTCAAATCCTCAGTCAAGTCGCTAAAAACTGATTTTGCATAAACACAAAATATTCCTAAAATCGCTTTCTTTTCAAAAATTAACTTTTTTTTTAAGGTTAATCAAAAGATGTTTTCAAATAGTCCAGATAACTGCAAGTTAGCGGACGTTTTAGGTGCCTAACACCTTCCTAAAACGTTAATAGGAACCACTTACTCGGAATCTTCGAAACTTAAAACGATTTTTCTGTTTTGAATCGTTTGAAGTAACTCTCTAAAGGTTTCTTAATTCCTTTTCAAAATTAAGTGGCGACTATAAAAAAGTCAAAATTTTCGCAAAATAGAAATGACGACTCCACTGGGGATTTTTAAACTAGGTTCTAACCAAATATTTGATTTTGTCTTTTGATTAACTGTTTATGTGTTTATATGTTTTGATTCTGTATAGTTTAACTATCGCTTCTCATGGCATATTCCTACATTATTTAAACTGTTTTGGGTTTCATGGAAGTCCTGGTCCTATTGTTCAATTCCAATAATGTGTTGGAAATACGAACGGCTTATTAGCACATGAGTCGTCTGATGGCTGTTCGTATTTTCAAACTCAAGTTGTCCGCTTGAGAATCGGTGTTCAAACCCACTCTAGACACCTAGGATAGAACGAAACCAAAACCTTATTTTAGGTATGAGCCTAGGACGACTTAATACCCGAGCGGGGTATTTGGCCCATTAGAAAACCTTCCCTGCGTCTATTGACCCCGAGTCAATTATAGACGAACCATATTTATATGTTGAAGAAAATGTATGCCTGTCTAATTCAATCCATTATCCTTTGGGGGTCGGGAAAAAGCTTGATTTGCTTACTTTTGTAAGAAGAATTGAAGCAAGTTAAGCAAGAAATTGATAGATTTTGGAGGTTGCATCTAAGGCACAGTTTATAGACGTCACCAATATAAGAAATGGACGAAGCTAAGAAGGCGAAGGCTGATAGAAGAAGCACTCAGGAATTAGTATTTTCTATCCCCTGCGTGGGAGCTTATCTTCTTTCATGCTATTTCCCTTTTTCCCTAAAGATTGTATCCCTCTTTTGTTATCGTTTCTAAGCATTTATGCCCTTTTCGTGTCTATATAAGTTGGGGGATAATGGATTGACTTTAGGGAAGCATGTATTTTCTTCAAAATCGTTAAGCCTGAACCCTTGGCTCAAAAAGGGTCACCCCAGTTAGGATATGCATTATTATAATATTTTTGTGTAATATAATAGTCTTATGTGCTTATGTGTGTTTGTTTGGATCAAAGGCAAGTTTATCCGCTATGCTCCTATGGATGAATTTGATTATGACTCAAATAACTCTATGTGGTTATTTTTTGTCAATTATTTTACATTACTTATCACATACGGAAACTAACACATCTACCTTTGAGTTGTTTTACTTTATAGATAATAGAAATTACTCCGTGTTGATATAAGTTGGCAGAACATCCCTACTTCACCTGGTTAAAAGCACATAAAATCCCATCCTCTGACCATCATTCAATAATGACTGGAAATGATGAAGAAAACACATTGACCATCCGGGATAATGTAATAGTGGAACAGAGTGAGATGATTGCGGAACTCGCAAGAAAATTAGAAATGCTTCAGGAGGAAATAAATCTCACTCGAGATTTGACTAACCTGGCCATCACCGTCAATGCCCCCGCTCCAGGAGGACACGGGACTCCACTCCAAATTCCTCTCCTCGATACACCTATTCTCAGGAATCAACCAAATAACATATCATCTGTCTCCACTCCTCCATTTGTCCAAAACACCAATCGCAAAAATAGCCTAGATGCCTACCATCCACAAAATCCATCTCCAACCCCACAAAATCCATCTTCGAATCCATTCCCAAATCCCCAGAACATATTTTCAAATCAAGAAAATCCATTCCCAAATCCCCAGAACACATTTCAAATCAAGAAAATTCATTCCCAAATCCATAAGATTCACTCCCAAACCCACAAAATCCATCAAATCTATTCCCAAATCCACCAAATTCGTTTCCAAATCCTTAGAATTCTTCTCCGATTCCACCAAACCACTCTCAAATTCCACAAAACCTTTCTAATTTTCATAATGTCCGCCCCACCTACCAACCCGCTTTGTTTCATCCGCAAAATCAAGCCTTCTTACAAATCCTCTTTATGCCATCATATCCCCTGATATCTATAATCCCCTTCCTAATCCCGAGATAGATCATTACGAGGAGAAGGAGAAAGAGTGAAGGACCGAGCATGAAATAAAGTTGCTAGCTATGAATGAAGAGATAATGAGGATCAAAGAATCTCATGGAGTGAGGGACCACGACGGTTTAGGGTATGATGATTTATGTGTTCACCCTGAAATAGATCTACCAGAAGGGTATAAGGTCCCTAAATTTGAAGTGTTCGATGGCACCGAAAATCCAATGGCCCATCTGATAAGGTATTGTGATCAAATGGTGGGGTTAGGAAAAAATGAAGTATTATTGATGTGTTTGTTCAGCCGGAGTTTAAGTGGCGAAGCCTTAGAATGGTTCAGGTCTCAGGAATTAAAAAGATGGACTGGTTGGAAAGCATTGGTCAAGGGTGTCCTTGACAGGTTCGCATTTAACATTGAGATAGTCCCTGATCGATACTCACTAGATCGGATCAAACAGAAGAATAATGAGTGTTTTCGAGACTACGTCTTTCATTGAAGAAAAGAAGCTGCTAAAGTACAACCTCCCATGTCTGAGAAAGAAATGGTATCAGTTTTCTCTCGCGCACAGGAAGGAGAATTTTATACCAGGATGGTATCCGTGGTTCGAGCAACTTTCACAGATTTAGTAAAGATTGGGGAATCGTTAGAGGAAGGCATTCGAATAGGAAAAATTGCCAAAACCCCAACATCATTTGAATTTTCTGCATTCCCAAAGAAGAAAAGAGAGGATACGACTACAGTCTCTACTAATTCTGTTGATAAGTTAAAGAGGAAATTCAAGCCTAGGAATATTCTTTCCTCATCATCATCATCAAGTTTTCAGCCTGTATTCTACGCTCAACCCCAATGTCAAGCTCCAATTCCAAATATTTTACTCCAGTGCCAAGTTCCACAGCCAAATTATCAGCCTTATACTCAAGCTACTTTCCAAATAACCAAATAAACTCCAAACGTCTCCAAATTATCATCAAGTACCTCCTCCCATAAATCAAAATCATTATATCCCTCCACGTCCAAAATTCAAAAAGAAACCTCCCCGAAGCTTTACGCTGCTAGCTGAAAGTCGTACCCAGCTCTTCGAAAGATTGATGAAAGCTGGTTATTTGAAACCGATCCAGCCAAAGCCTATTGATCCCAACTCTCGATTTTATCATCCCAATCAAAATTGTGCCTATCATTTAGGAGCAGTAGGGCACAATACCAAGGATTGTATTAACTTGAAATATAAGATCCAAGATTTGATCCATCAGAAGGTCATCACACTTCAGTTGCTGACACCAAATGTTAACAGTAATCCGTTGCCTAACCATGGGGGACCTACAGTTAACATGATTGAAATAGAGGGTGAATGGGCATCTAGCAAGGCCATCGCTAAGGTAAATTCAGAAGGACTCAAAAGAATTGAAGAGGTGGAGAAGATAGAAAAAGTTTCAACCTCCTCAAGTAAGGATTTGGAAGGAGTTTTTGAGCCTGTTATGGTCCCATAAAAAGCATTTAAGCGTGGAATAGAGTACCAGCCAAGACAAAAAAATGAGATCAAAGATAATTCAAAGGAAAGTCTGTTCAGGCCCTTACCGATCTTGTACCAGTCATTTCCCGTACATGAGGTGTCAAATGATGATGGTCTCGGGAGTGGGATAAAAGATTTGTTCTAAGGTTGCAATGCTCTGCCAGATGATTTTCCAAAGTCTGGTGGGGTGAAGAAGATTGCATCATGGGAGACCTTGCAAAACTAGACCTCCACTCCACTCATAACCTGTCACCCATCGTGGTAGATGAAAAGGAAATTACTAATAGTTTTTTAAAATCGGTGATGATATGGAGGAGGCCCCGTGATCCACCCTTTTATGTCTCAAATTTTTGTTTCGTGTTTTACAACTTTCAAAAAGGCATGGGCCCACATTTGTGTGGGTCATAAGCCATAGTTTTTATTTATTTTCCAAAAGGCCTCACTTTATTTAAGAAGTTACTTTTTTAAATATGATTATCTAGCATGGTTTATTTTGGTAGCAATAATTTAAAAACCTGCCAATGTCATGTCATGCCAAGGGTAAAACGAACAAGGCAAAGGAAATAATGATGAACAGAAAAGGTGATGAGGAGCAGTTAGTAGTAGATACAGAGGAATGTGAAAATCAAAAGAAGCCCAGCCTGGATGAGCCCTAATCCTACTTGCTATGGATGGTCAAGAGTGGACCAAACCAATCAAGTTTGATGCGGTAAGGATATATCATGCTTGAAAGATGTTATAGTTTTTGTTTCTTCGCTTATTTGTAATCGCCTTTATAATAGTATCAATTTTATGATATGTAATTGCCTAGAATCCTTTCCCTCCATATACGAACTATGTTTGACCTAAATTCCCAAGAAAAGGATACGTAAGAGGCCTATGTCGTCTTCGGTCAACCCATTAGGAAAATATATCCTTTCCCTTTATGTACGAGCTACGTTTGACCTAAATTCCCAAGAAAGGGATACGTAGGCGGCCTATGTCGGCTTCGGTCAACCCCTTAGGATAATTTATCCTTTCCCTTTATATATGAACTACGTGATGACCTGAATTCCCAATAAAAGGGATACGTAGGCGGCCTATGTTGGCTTCGGTCAACCCATTAATTTCATTTGTATATCCCTAGCGTAGTTCTGAACTACGTTTGACCTAATTCCTGCTTCAACAGGATACGTAAGCTCCCCAACGGCTCGGTCATATAACCCCAGGAAATAGAAACTAGGGCAGAATTTTTGAGAAGGAATCTCAAAAATTCACAAGAGGAGATCAACGTCCGACAAAGAGAATGAAGATCAGGAAAGGCTTCAGATCCACTCGAGTTGGTATCATCTCAAACAACTCTAAACTGGGGCAGAAATTTTGAGGAAAGACCTAAAAATTTCCACCAGATGCTGGAACATATTTCAAATTCCCCAGTACCAGAGGTTAAGGCCAACCTTTTAAAGTAGTCAGCTGCGACAAAGTCTAGGCAGGCTTAATCTCTTGCTATGATAGAACTACTTGAAGAAAACCTCCAACGATGATCATGAGCTTTGGAAATCATCAGTCGGATCTAGTCAAAACCACGAGCAAGACGTTTGTTGAGCTAGTACACGACATGACTGGCAGAGATCTTCTAAAGTTTTACAGAAGCTTTCGAAATTATTTTCTAAAAATTAAGACTATTTTCAAAAAATCTTACAACTCACTTATTTAGTACTTGCCTAGACATCACTTGGGATGGAGTGTCAGGATGGAAGTCCTGATATGGCGGAATGCCCAAGAGATGGCAAGCAGCGAATCAAGGATCGAAGAAGGTCAACACAGAGTAATTTCATTCAAACTAATCATTTTTCTGTAGATGCAGGGATCAATACACAAAAGTGAGGGTCTCTTTCAAAAATCCCCAAGCAAATTGGGAGCCACAACAGAGCATTAATGCCCAAGAACGGTATTTTAGGGTAGCCCTAAAAATAGGTTTAATACCCATTTATTGAGGAACTTTTGATATGTCCATCACATTTTCTTGAGATCATGGGCGACAAACAAAAGCGCCTTGTCTTCTTCACAAACATTGTATTTAGAAATTTCCTAAAAATAGTCGCTAGTAAAAGCGACTTTATGTCTACTAATCATCTACCTTGAGTACAGGTATATGTAAAAAGAAAGACGCTGACAAATGAAGTCAGGTAAAATTATTTTATAATTTTCTAAGAGGGCCATTACATATCATTGCCGAAAGGGCCATTGCATATCATTGTCGAAAGGGCCATTGCATATCATTGTCGCAAGGGCTATTACATATCATTACCACAAGGGCCATTGAATATCATTGCCGCAAGGGTGATTAAATATCATTGCCGTAAGGTCTATTGCATATCATTACCGCAAGGGCCATTATATATCATTGCCGAAAGGGCCATTGCATATTGCCGCAAGGGCCATTGCATATCATTACTGCAAGGGCCATCACATATCATTGCCGCAAGGGCCATTATATATCATTGCCAAGAGGGCCATCTCATACCATCGCCCAAGAATGCTATTTATATATCTGTTGACACGTGAGCCACAATGCTGGCGTTGAGGATATCATCAATATTCATATATCTGTTGGCACGCAAGACACAATACTGGCATCGAGGATATCATCATCATTCAATATCTGTTGATGCGCTAGACAAAATCCTAGCGTCAAGGATATCATCAGCATTCAATATATCTGTTGACGCGCTAAACAGAAACACTAGCGTCGAGGATACCATATCATTCAATATCTGTTGACGTGCTAGACAAAAATGTTGGCGTCGAGAATATCTCTTCTTTTTATGAATCAACATTTGAATACACCAAAAGCACACGATTTGAAGGGATGCCTTCAAGTCGGTGTCTAAAGACGGATGATATATGAGATTTCCTAGAAATTGATAATTTGAGAATTATCTATAAGTCATATTATTTGAAATGGGATAGTGTTCAAGATCACCTATGAGTTGATAGCCTGTAGGTCATCTGTAAGCCACAATGATATACTAACCGGATAGTATGCAAGATCGCCCAAAAATCGATAGTCTGAAGGTTATCCATAAGTCGCAACTAAATCTTAATCGGAGAATATGCAAGATTATCAAATTGATACGTCCAAGGGTTCTCTATAATCCATGTCATATCCAAGATCGATTATGTGCAGGATTACCCAAAGACTAGCAATTTGAGTGATATCTATAAGTCATACTATATCCAAGGTCGGATGATGTGCAGGAATACCTAAACTACCGATTAGAGGGATGTCTGTAAGCCATCTCTTATTCAAGGTCGGATAATATGTAGGTTTACCTAAAAGATAGCAATTCAAAGGATATCTGTAAGTCGCCTCGTATCCAACATCAAATAATGCGCAAGATTATCTAAAGATTGATAATTTAAAGAAAATTTGTAAATCAATCACCGGCTATAACCAAAAAGTTTATCATTCCACATACAATAAATGATATAGGTAACCAAAAGGGTTGCCACACCAGCACAAGATTACACAGTTGTAGGGACCATTCTGCATAAAGTGTCGCCGCTGTCCAAAAGAGCCACCCCACTTTGAAGACATATTCAACTGACAAATGTCATAATTATACAACAACCAAGAGGGTTGTAGTGTTTGTCGTTGCAAGTTATTTCATTCCAAACAGGTACATGGAAAGATGACTTCACTTTTTAGACAATAACTCACGTGGAGATATGGTAAAAAACTATATGCCTTTTTCGTGAATTATGTTTAGCACTAACAATTTTGTTTGAGATATTGCCAAGAGCATCTGAGATGATGAAAATCTCAAATCAAACCCACAGTGCGGACGACTTCAAAAAGGACGCAGCACAATGTGGAACTCTTTCTTAGCAGCAAAACGGGACATAGTCTAGAGAGGGACGCCAAACTCTCTAGACGCGAGCTAAAGGATGATTACCACCACTATCTAACCGCACCCTTATTAGAAGGCATGTGGGTATTTTTGGGATATTCTGGTTTCCGCCTCACCTTCGGGATATTTCTAAACTCATGCCGAGGGTAACCTTTTCTTTCTTTGAAATTCGGGTGACAACATACTTAGAGTTTTGGAAATTATGTCCTGGTAAGTTCTTCTCTATGGATGTAAAGGATCCTATATTCATGGTTAAAAGGTTACAAGCCTCTTTTCCAAAACTCGATTAACTTGTCACTCATCCTGAGAAAAAGATTATCTGAAATAGAAGACTATCTTTTCTACCGATCGAGTCGAAATACAAGCTGTCTGATTCCCTGAAGTCTTAGGGATATGTAGGATGAAAAACTCGACTACATTCCAACCTTCCCCTAAATCCCTATCTTCCCCAGCTTCTTGGTTTAACCAAAAACTCTAAAACCGTGATAGCTGGTGAATTTTCTTAAAAATTATGCTCAAAATCAAGCTTTATGAACTACAAGTGGCTTGAATTCTCATGAGACCTGAGATACGTAGGAAACCTGATACTGAGGTTCGGCCATAACTCTATGAAACTCATGCAGAAAACCAACCTCTTTTAAATACGAATTTATGGTCGAACAAAATTAGGAACGTTAACCTCCCTTTATCCAGGGTTACTTGCATCCACCCTACCTAAAGGGAGGGGGCAGTTGTTGACACCTAATTTTTTCCCTCCACGACTAATTTATTCCGAGTTTTTTCAATTTTCAGTAAAATTAAAACATTTATTTTATCGAATAAAGAAACTTTTCAAAAAGTATTTATCCAGGTATTTTTGTGATTTTTATTAGCGATTATATATTATCGTATTTAGTTATACGAAATTATATAATTTTATTGCTTAAATATTTATTTTTATAAAATATCAAATTTTAATCAAGGTTTGACTTGAAATTATTTTAAATGATTAAAGTCTTGATTTAAATATATTTGTATTCTTAAAATATAATTTATTTGGATAAATATGTGTTTAATTTTATTAAATCAAGAAAGCTCAGAGTTAAATGAGGTATAAATTCGCTTCGAATTTTGATTTAGTTTAGCCAATCTATTAGGTTTGGCCGTAATTGAAATCAAACTGGCCACTATTGCGATGCAATAGGCCAATTGGTTTCAATTGGCCAAAATTTAAATAGAATTGGCCAAATCCCCAAAACCCAATGTTAACCCAATACCGAACCACTCCCCATTTTCCAAATAACAAAACAATTATCAGCCTATTGCTTCCTTCTCAATGTTACCAGCCCTACATACTCCTTGCTCTGCCCAATCATACCAATACCCGACCCATGACCATTTATTTCCTCTCTTTCACTAAAACAACAACATTAACTCCCAAATTACAACATCAAATAAAATCAGCTCCCAAATCACAACATCAGCAGACGGCAGCACCTCTCGACCCGAAACAATTCTAAATTGACTCGATTCCAATTTTTCTCAACCCAAAACAGACCCGCGACCGACCTGAACTCAACCCGTAAATCACGTGCCCCTATCATGCAAATTCGTGCAAGGAAACCCTTGAATCTTCTAGAAAAAGCATAAGCTGGCTTCCGCAATGTCCCATTCCCGTAAATCTCGGGATGATTCGTACGATTTCGTACATATTTGGTGGATTCCCATTGGTTTTTTTGAGGGAATTGGTTTGGCTAAAATTCTATTGGTCCACCCATCTTGATGGTTCTCAAAAATATGAAATTCTGTAGAGTTTGTTGGGGGAACATCCTCTTAAACTCGAATTTTGAATCTTTTTCAAAGATCCCCGATTTACCCTCAATTTCGTCTTCTATATAATGACCCTTGGGGTCATTGTTATAGGGGGGTCAATTTTGGTTGAAATATTTTCTAAGAAAATTTTAGGGTTTGAAACTTTAGGGGTTGGTAATCCTTGAGTTGGAATTTGGGGAAAATTTGGGAGAAACTTTCTGAGAGAAATTCTGATTTGAAAAGCGGAAAAATTCTGGAGGGTTTGGAAATTCGGGAGTTGAAAAATTCTGGGGTTGGAAAAATTCTCTTAGAAGGTAAAACAAAAACTAGAGAAACAGTCTCAAACGGAGGAAAAAATTCAATAGAAATTTTTGGGGATTTTTTTTAGGCTCAGAGGTTCGAAAATTTTGGGTTTTTCGGATTCAAGGAGCTGAGGAGATGAGGAAGTCGACGTGTTTCAGTGGTGGTTGATTCCGAAAGTTCGAAGTTCTATTTTGCTACCTCGAAAGAGGTAAATACATCATCCATTTAGTTTAGACGTTTTCTTCTTGTCATTAATCAGTTAGCTTTAGTTTCAATGTTCTTTTCTTTTCATTGATTTGTTAGCAGCTCTATTAGCTATAGAGAATGCTTAGGAATTGTCGGCTGTGAGCCGGGAAGGCTTTAGAAATCTTGTGATCTTGACTGTTTACTCAAAAAGTTCGTGACTTTATCTTGATTTTGCTTACAAGAGATTTGTTATGCTGATTTTAGTATCATTATTGATTCTTTTGGTTTTAAGATTTTCATGTCAACTCATTACACTGCCTTGGGTTTTCTTCTTGAATGCCATCTGCTTTACCCGCGAAGTTGTTGTGAAATTTCTTTTTATGGTCTGTTATGTAGCTTGAACCATGTTTTTGTGCTGTTTTCCTTTACCTGTATATGACACTCGCTTGTCTAGTCATCTGTAACTCATGATTTGGGCCTAAAAGCCTTCTATCACATTTTTTTTTTGGGGCCGAATCTTGCTAAAATTTGTTGTGTTTGATTTAAAGTCCTTTCTCGGTAGCTGTTCTGACTATTTCATTTTTTTCGAGTATGTCATTGCTTGTTCTTTCCCATGTGTTAAGTTATAATGATGAAAGGATGTCATATTCGTCTCTGAAATCACTGTAATGCTAGATTTTGTTAATCGCCAACATAACACTTTTATACCCGAATACTGTAGGTTGATTTGCTATCTCTTTGACTGAATATCCATGTTTTAGTCTCAGTATGTCGTCTTAGAGTAAGTTTTTGGTTTCGTTTGGATAATTTTATTTCTAGTTCAATGTTACTGATGGCCTAAAATCTGTTGTATTAACTAGATAATAGTCTACCTTCTAATTCTTTTGACCCGTAAAGTCCATGGAATAGTGGGTGAATGTCCATGGTAATATTGGTGATCCTACAAACCTTCAATGTTCTTTTCTTCGACCATCGAAAGTTTATTTTGAGTTGGTCAAAGAGGGAATGATCCTGAGTTTGCAGTATATCCACCTTGAAGATTGCAAAGCGTGTGTATCTTTGTATGGTAATTGTGAAAAATATGGTCTATCCCTTCATCATAATTAAGATTACTTAGGCATTTTAAATCCTCCGAATTATATGTTGCCATAGAAAAGGTCCGGTTCTTCCTTCTTATTTTTCTTTCATTTTTGGATTACTATACACTGCCCCAGTATGCTTGCAAACATAACTTCCTTCTCTTTATTTGATTTGCTACTTGTTCCTTTTTCTGGTTTGTTTTGGAGTTGTCAATAATGTCAAATTTTCCTTTCTCTTTTAGATGTCAACTTTGATCTTGCTTATATTTGTCTGTCACTGTTTGTATGTTTCTCTTGATTAGTAATGTTGGACTTATGTTCAAATGTCATTTTTCTATAATAGTCTCTCGTATTATACATTTGCAAGAAGTAAAGTCTCTAAGTTCCTTTTTTTGTCGCTTAGGATGGTCGTTCATTAATATTTCTTTACCATAGCCTAATTTTTGTTTTAGGTCTAAAAGTCTTAAAGTTTTTTCTTTATTGATATTAAGCCATGTTTTCCACTAATTTCTTTGATAAATGTATTTGAAATATATGTTTTAGTCAGGTGAACTTAAATGATGCCTTCTCGAAAAAAAAAGAGTGAAAAGGAATTAGTAAGCCGGTATGATCTCTTACACGTAAATATTATTTTCATTTTTCATAAAAAATATTCTTAAGTCATGTCATTGTTTATGCATTAGGTGTTAACATTGGCACATGTGTTAATTACTTCGCTTTTATTTTGCATGTGAATACGGCCGAGTCCCACATGGACTCCTTTTCCTATGCATGTATATTGTGGGCCATCGAGGCCCATAACTCCGAGTTGATTTTGAAAGACTAAGCTCAAAGAAAAATCTAAAACTATATCGCATGTGGATACAAGAAGACAGAAGAAGAAGGGAAATGGGTTAAAGTTCCATTCTTGATGTGGAACCCGAGACTCATTTATGTTTATTTATTTGTGGTTGTTTATTTATTGTTGTTGTTTTATTATTGTTTTATTTATTTAGGCCTCGAAGCCAAAGTTGTATTTAATACAGGTGGAGCAAGATTTGAGCCAAAGGCTCGAAAATTAGATTAGGATAGGTGTAATGGGTCGAAAGCCCAATTAGACTAGGACAGGTCTCTAGGACAGGTCTCATTGACTTGGGCCCAATGGCCCAAATCCCTTACTTCCACCCCTTCCCTTTTTTCTTACGCTTGTTTGGCTTATGTGTTTTGCGAACCTAGTCAAATCCTCAGTTAAGTCGCTAAAAACTGGTTTTGCATAAACACAAAATATTCCTAAAATCTCTTTCTTTTCAAAAATTAACTTTTTTTAAGGTTAATCAAAAGATGTTTTCAAACAGTCCGGATAACTGCAAGTTAGCGGACATTTTAGGTGTCTAACACCTTCCTAAAATGTTAATAGGAACCACTTACTCGAAATCTTCAAAACTTAAAATGATTTTTCTGTTTTGAATCGTTTGAAGTAGCTCTCTAAAAGTTTCTTAATTCCTTTTCAAAATTAAGTGACGAATCTCAAAAAGTCAAATTTTTCGCAAAACACAAGGATTAAAGCATAACCTGCTAAGCATCTCACAATTGTGTGACAAAGGTAATAAAGTAATTTTTACTGCTGCAGGGGTTAAAGTCAAAAGGATGGACACCAAAGAAATTGTGCTTACTGTAAGGAGATATAGAAACGTATACAAAGCAGACTTAATGGCAATACCAGGACCCGAGTGTACTTGTCTAAGTGCTATAGAAACTGATCCCCTCCTTTGGCGCAGAAGACTTGGACATGCAAGTCTAAAATGACTGAACACACTTTCATCCAAAGACATGGTATTGGGATTACCTAAAACCAAGTTTAAGGAAAATAAGTTATGTAGTGCATGTGGAAGGAGGAAGCAGGTAAGATCTTCATTTAAGTCAAAGAACTATGTTAGTACTACCAAGTGTCTTGAACTGGTCCATATGGACTTGTGTGGACCAATGAGACAACAAAGCAGAGGTGGAAAAAGGTATATTTTTGTAATTATTGATGATTATTTCAGGTTTACCTGGACCTTATTTCTAGCCTCTAAAGAAGATGCCTTTGATGTCTTTGAAATTTTCATCAAGAAAATGGAAAAGAAATTGGGCACTTCATTAGTTTCCATAAGGGCTGACCATGGGACAGAATTTGAGAATGAGAAATTCTTAGATTTCTATTCATCAAAAGAAATAGACCATAACTTCTTATCTCCTAGAACACCACAACAAAATGAAGTGGTGGAAAGGAAAAATAGAACCTTGAAAGATATGGCTAGAACAATGATGCTTGCAACAAATGTTGCCAAAAACCTATGGGCTGAGGCAATGAGTACTACAACATATATTATAAACAGGTGCATGATCAGACCAATGTTAGAAAAGACTCCCTATGAGTTCTAAAAGGTAAAAAGCTTAACATTTCTCACTTTAGAACCTTTGGCTGCAAGTGTTTCATACACAATAATGGTAAGGATAATCTTGGAAAATTTGATGCCAAAAGTGATGAGGGAATATTCTTAGGTTATTCACTTCTAGTAAGGCCTATAGGGTTTTAAATAATAGATTTAACTGTGTTGAAGAAAGCATGCATGTGATTTTTGATGAATCCTGTGATAAGACTAACCTGCAGGAAGGAAGCGATACTGAGGAACAAGTTTCACAGTATGTTCCACCGAATGAAACAGTCAAGCCTGGAGGCATTTTCACAGGGGGAACTGAAGATGAAGGCACAGTAATATGGGGAACTAAGCTATCAACTGACTCACATTAGAATATTAGCAGTGATCCTAGCAGCTCACTTGACTTGATCGCAAAAGGATACAAATATCAAGGCCCACACCCCATTGAAAATGTACTTACTGATCTCAATTCTGGTATCACCACAAGATCTGGACTGAGAAGTATATGTGCATTCAAGGAATTCCTATCAGAGATAGAGCCAAAGAAAGTAACTGAGGCATTGCTTGTTGTTGATTAGATCATAGCTATGTAGGATGAATTAAACCAGTTTGAGAGAAGCAAAGTATGACACTTAGTTCCTCTTCCAAAAGATAGATCAGTAATTGGGACTAAGTGGGTGTATAGAAATAAAGTTGATGAGTATGGAACAGTCACAAGAAACAAGGAAAGACTGGTGGTTCAAGGGTACAATCAACAAGAAAGAATCGACTTTGATGAGACTTTTGCTCCTGTAGCCAGAATTGAAGCTATAAGACTACTTGTTGTCTTTGCTTCTTACATGGAGTTTATTTTGTATCAGATGGATGTGAAGAGTGCATTCCTAAATGACATTCTCAAGGAAGAAGTGTATGTTAAGCAACCCCCAGGATTTGAAAGCAAGGAGTTTCCAGATTATGTCTACAAGCTGGACAAAGCTTTGTATGGGTTGAAACAAGCTCCAAGAGCTTGGTATGAAAGACTGTCAAAATTTCTATTGGAACATGGACATACAGAGGTAAAATTGATAATATCCTTTTCTTGAAAACTAATGGGAAGATTTGTTAGTCGTGTAGGTGTATATGGATGATATTATTTTTAGTTCAACAAATATTCTTATGACTCATGAGTTTACCAAACTCATGAGTTGTGAATTTGAGATGAGCATGATGGGAGAGCTAAATTACTTTTTGCGCTTGTAAAAAAGCAGTTAGCTTTAGGAACAATGATTCACCAACAGAAGTATGTCAAAGAGCTTTTTAAGAAATTCTCCTTGGAAGAGGCAAAAGAGATAAGTACTCCTATTGCTACTGCCACAAAGCTAGACTTGGATGAAACAGGTTCTGATGTAGAGCAAAATATGTATCGAGGTATGATAGGGTCATTATTTTACCTCACAGCAAGCAGGCCTGACATTGTGTTCAGTGTAGGGCTATGTGCCAGGTTTTAAGCTAAGCCAAAAGAATCATATTTAAAGTCTGTAAAAAGAATCTTCAGATACTTGAAAGGAACCAGTGATCTTAGCTTGTGGTATCCCAAAGGTAGTAACTTTAATTTGGTAGGATACTCTGATGCTGATTATGCAGGATATCTGGTGGACAAGAAAAGCACTACAGGTATGGCACACTTCTTGGGATCATGTTTGATTACCTGGTCCACAAAGAAGCAAAATTCAGTAGCTTTGTCTACTGTTGAGGCTGAATACGTTGCTGTTGGGTCATGCTGTGCTCAGTTGTTGTGGATCAAACAACAACTCTTGGATTTGGGGTAGACGTAGGTTGTGTTCCCATTTTTTGTGATAACACAAGTGCTATACACATAGCCAAAAACCCTGTCCAACACAAGAGAACTAAGCATATTGATATTCGCCATCACTTCCTTAGAGATAATGTTGAAAAAGGAAATATATCAGTTATATTTTATTCAACTGAGGAACAAATTGCTGACATATTTACTAAGGCCTTGAGTAGAGAACACTTTGAAAAAAATAGGTTAGCATTGGGGATGATTAAAATTGTATAAATCTCCCTCAGTGATTAACTAGAACATGCTATGCCTTAGAGAGTGTTGATTAATTCAGTCTTACACATTTAGTTGTGTATCCTAATTTTAAGATTTTAAAGCAAAGTGGTATAATTATGTGTTGTTTTTGCAGATAGACTGGATCATTAAAGCAAGACTGGTCATGGACTAATCAGAACACAAGGTATGATTATTGTTTTCCATAATAGCATTAAGAGAAACAGGTTATCTACATGGTTCACTCTGTCAATGATTAAAACCGCCAAAACCCAACAGTCCTCTTCTTCGAAAGGCTGACTGGCCTTTCCCATCAGTACAGAACTTCTACATCAGCACGTTTATTCATATCATAGTCCCCTCACATTTCAACTTCCTTCTCATTCTTCTTAAATACGTATTTTGTTTTCTCTTCCATTTTCACTTCTTTTTTTACCTCTAAAAATCCAACAAGCTATGGCTCTTCTTCATCCTCTCCTTCCTCCAAAAAATCTAAAACAAATTCTTTAACCCAAATTATTCTTCACCCAAACATTACTTTACCTTCACTTATCCAACCTCAAATCCCTCTCCAGTTATCTGATTTTCTATTGTTTAAAACTCTACCACAACCCTTCTCTCACTCTCTTTTCAAACCCTCACTTTTTTTAAAACCCTTACCACTACCTGTGGTTCCTCTTCAGATCCTTGATCATGATGATATTCCTATTACTGATCTTATTCCTAGATGGTCACGATCGACTCTAAAACAAAAACCATTTTCTATTACCATTGATGTTGATGTCGATCCTCAGGTACAACTTTCTCCCGTCATCCATTCACCTCGAACTCCACATAGGGGAAGGAAACAACGAAAAGATACTTCTTTGGAAGAGACACTTAGGTCAAGTAAAAAGAAATGGATAGTGTCTATTGCTTCTCCTTCCCCACGTGAGCCCTATACTGATATTCTCCTTCGCTCTAAAAGAAAATGCAAGAATATCCTAGCCAAACCCTCAAAGCCCTCCTTTCCTCATAAACAGACCTTTCCTTTCTCTTCCACACCCTCTTCATCCTCAAAATTCATTGTCAAAGCTTCTACTATCAAAGTATCTACTGGTCAAGGATCAACCTCCTCTAAAGTTTCTCTAAAATCTACTTCACATCCCAAGAAATAAGTTCCCAAACCTGGTTCTTTTGACCCATCTGACTCAGATTCAGACTATCTTCCTGATACTCCTTCTGTTCCTCCTACTTTTATTGATTTTGATGATGATATTCCTGTTGATACTGCTGCTGATAAAGCTTCTCAATCAGACCATGTTCTGCACTTTTAAAAATGAAAGATGGCTAGAGGAAGAGTTGTTACTGGTTTTGGGGTCCTGATATGGAACATTAATTTCAAAACTGACAGCTCAGGGATGGTCATCCTTGTTTCTTCAAGGTGATTATCAGAGAAGGTTTGGTATAAATGAGGTGTATGAGTTTTATACCAATGGTGTTACAATTGGGGAAATGATCTCAACCACTGTTTATGGGAAAACCATTAATCTTTATCCTGCTGATTTGGGCAGAATTCTCAATGTTCCTACTAGAGGATGGAGTCATTATGTGAATGGATCTTGGCTACCTCTTAATAATCTTCCATCAGCTCTTGATATCTTTAGCAAATTCTCTAGGAATCCTCTTCTTTCCTCTCATCGTAGGGTCATAAAAAATGAGATGTCCCCTCTCTATCAGTCTTATTTTGATGTGGTTCATAAAATAATCTTGCCTAGATAGGAAAGGTACACAGTTGCAAGTTTTCTTGATCTTACCTTGATGGAACTATTGGATTCTGAGATTCCAATAGACCTTCCTCTACTCATCATTAAGCATATGCAAAGGGTACTTGTCAAAGATACAAATAGTCATGCGCTGCCCTACCTGTTCTGGCTTGCCTTTATTTTCGATTATTTTCATGTCCCTGTCAAGTTATGGTCCTTACAAACGACTAAGGATGTAATTGGACAATTAAACCATGCTAGGTTGCCTGCTGCCATGAGACATGCTGACAACCCTATGCAGAAGTTACGAAATGCCTTAGAGGCAAAGCAGGGTGAGCTGGAGGGTGCACAGGCTGAATTAGTGGCTGCCCAGGCTGTTCATGAAGATGAAAAGAGGGTTCTTAAATCTAAAATTGCATATCTCACAGCAATCTTGGATAAGGAACAAGCTGAAAATGCTGATATCATTAGGAAGTTGACCTCTCTTATCCCCTACACCTCCTCCAATTAAAATCCTTCTTCGTCCCTTAGGCCTATTCACTATGTTTTTCTTTTGTTTAACTTATTTCTCTTTTTGTTTTACTGGGTAACGATAATTGTATCTATTTTTTGTGCATGAATGGACCTCTTTTGCTTCACTTGATCAACTTCTGGTTAATTCAATGTATAGTTATCTCTTGCTCTGAGTCTTGCTTGTTTTAGTGATAGCCCCAGTGGCCATGAATTATTAAACAATTTTCACTTGATGGCTCAACTTTTCGATGATGTCAAAAGGGGGAAGAACAGATTATACAATGCTCATAACTCAATGGGACTAACCTGTCTTATTCTACTGTGATTCTGTTATTTAATTCCTTCTTGAGTATGTCAGGATTCTTTAATGTTGAAGCTACTATGTTTGTCATCATCAAAAAGGGGGAATTTGTTAAGGCATGAGGAGTTTTGATAATAGACATGTGAATGAAACGTGTTGAATAAGCTGGTCCATTCAAGGTGAAATAGTCTAGCTAGCACAGAATTTTGGATGATGTGATTCTGCGTTCAAGACAAGCATAGATAACATTGATTATATCAGAAGCTGAGTCAGATCAGAAAAGAAGTCTTAAAGAAGTTAAGTGGAACAAGGAGTTCAGTAAGAAAAGGATTTAAAGTAAAAGAGTTCTATAAAATCTAGGAGAGGTGAGGCGACAGCAAAAGGGAAAAGAGTTAACTGATAGAGTTCTACCGGAGAAAGAATTGAACATAAAAAGGGTCTCTATTACAGGTTGGCTTAAATACAACAAACTTGACTCAAAGTCGGTACTCATGCACGGACTGAAAAGTTAATCAACTATCAGCATATCAGTTCACATACTTGAAGAAGAACCTAGTCTCTTACTTAGAAGGTCATAAACTGTGTAGCAGTTAGGTTCTTATATTGTAATGAGTCATTGATTCTAGTCTCAGTAATCTATAAACTGAGTTAGGAGTTGTTGTCTTCAAGTTTGGGAACTCGAAGATTTGGGAACACTTATCTTGGAAGGATTAGTGTTTTTGTAGTGATAGGAGTTAGAAGTTTTAATTCCTAGGTTACAAGAAGTCTTGTAATTTTGTTGATTGTTGAGGCTCACGTATTTTAATGAAGTTGGGTTAAAATTCTTTAGAGGTACAGGTCGTGGTTTTTTCACCTTTCTTGAGCCGAATGTTTTTCACGTAAAAACATTGTGTTCAGTTTACTTCTGTGAACCACGTTTACTTATTCCACAGACAGGCAATTACTAGGACGCGTACTCTAACACTAGCTCCGCTCCTGATCGGCA
The DNA here is from genome assembly GCF_002878395.1 of Capsicum annuum. Lineage (NCBI taxonomy): Eukaryota > Viridiplantae > Streptophyta > Magnoliopsida > Solanales > Solanaceae > Capsicum > Capsicum annuum. The sequence continues at coordinate 240,253,830 of NC_061111.1, read as the reverse complement.
AGGCCCCTTATTTATAATTGGTTGTGTTAAAAACAAAAGTTTCCCAATGTAGCAATTATTGAAAACTGTTTTTATTTTCCTCTCAAATAGATTGAAGAAGAGGATTAGAGAGGATCTAGAGGTAGTTTTTGTTCCTATCATGTATGTGTACATATATTAAAAAGTACATTAAATATCTATATTTTAAGTGTAAACCTAGTTATTGTTACTCTTCTTTCAAAATATTTTTCACAATTTTCTTTTCGGCAGTCAAACTATACGAATTTTGATGAATATTTTTAGATGTTATCATATTGACATGAAAAAAAATGGAAACTTATAGTAGTTTTTGTATAGTTTTTGAATATCTAAATTCAATTTTAAAATATCAATCTAATCCAATTTAAGTTAGCTTTGAACATTAGCCAAATTGACTCTCAAGAAATGAAATATGACAACTATTTTGAAAATGAGGGATTACAATACTACAACAGTAACAACAACAACATACCCATCGTATTTCCACAAATAAAGAGAGTGAAATATTAACTGAATTTTATTATAAGATCTCATAAACTTTAAGCTTTGAATTCATTTCTAATAAGAGATTTATTGAGAGGAAATAAACATCCCAATGGAATGACATTGGAGCTTGATGAATAGTGTCATTTTGAACACTATTCTGTGGAAGACAATTTTTTCCCTGCAAAACATCAATCCCTCTTCACCCAGCCCAGTAACTACATCTCCAGCATTGCAATTGGGGTTCAAAAGAGCACATACGAACTAATCGAAGGTTTCAACATGTACTATATATATAAAAAAATAATTCTAACTATATATAAATTGTGTAATTTTCACTAATGGAATTCGAATGATCACCTCATTATATGCTAGCTCCGCTCCTGAATGGCGAGGCCCCAAAATTGATAATTGGTTGTGTTAAAACAAAAGTTTCACAGTGTACAAATTATTGAAAACTGTTTTCTTTTGTAGTTTTTGTTCCTATCATGTATGTGTACATATATTAAAAAATCTATTAAATATCTATATTTTAAGTGTAAACCTAGTTATTATTACTCTTATTCCAAAATATTTGTCAAAATTTTCTTTTCGGAAGTCAAATGATATGAATTTTGATCAATATTTTTAGATGTCATCATATTGACATGAAAAAAATTGGGAACTTATAGTACATTTGGTAAAGTTTTTGAATATCCAAATTCAATTTTAAAATATCAAATTAATTCAATTTAAGTTAGCTTTGAAAATTAGCCAAATTATATTGACTCTCAAGAAATGAAACATGACAATTATTTTGAAAAAGACTACAACAGTAACAACAACAACATACCCATTGTATTTCCACAAATGAAGGAAGGACAATATTAACTGAATTTTATTGTAAGAACGCATAAACTTTAAACTTTGAATTCGTTTCTAATAAGAGATTTATTGAGAGGAAATGAACATCCTAATGGAATAAGATTGGGGCTTGATGAATAGTGTTATTTTGAAGACTATTTTGTGGGAGACAATTTTTCCCCTTATTGTGTTTATGAAATGGTAGGGATATTTTGAAGACCTAGAAAAGTCCCGAATAGGTTAAGATGATAAATCAATATTTTTCAAATGTTTCAAGAATAGAGCCTCTGGTTGGTGGAGAGTAGCCTAATAATTCATGTACTGCCTTGAGGTTTCAATACCACATCTTGTGTATTTTTATTGCTAGTTTGGATTTTTATTTTTAAGCTAGGATATTTTCTTGATCTTGTGTTAATTGACGAAATCAATGTGGGTATCAATCACTAATTTGAACGGTGGAGAAGCATTTTAGAGAGTAAGGAGTTGTTTGGTACACTGGATAAGAAATATAATCTTGAGATAAAATTTGGGATTAAT